>NW_028325854.1:0-42476 GCF_027475165.1 Benincasa hispida | reverse complement strand
GTATAAATGAGTTGAGTCAAAATAATAATGAAAGATAAAGGTAGAGAGCTTGGTAGACATTCCTTACTTATCAAGGCTTTTACACTGTAAATCTCTATTCGGTTCAAAAGATATTCCTGCTTCCGTAGGCGTCGGCCCTCTCTCTGTCCTTGAAGCTTCCGGCGCTCTCCCAAGCTTACTGGAACGATCTGTCAGCACAACCTTCTTCTCTCGCGTCCGCTTTAAAATGAAAGAAAATCTAAGAACAAGGCTAAACTATCAATAGAACTGTGAACTCGTAAAACAGCTGAACCCCTTTTCTGAAAGATGCCTCTGGAATTTATAGAGCTTCGGGGTGAAGGCAGCTTCTCTCTTATGATTGCTTAGATAGGATGGCTTTAATTCCTTGACTGATGCGCTGAATATTTGTCACCGAAAATCTGAATGTACTTGTTATCGTTAGCGGCTGTCAGCTTAATTCGGATTCGACCGTCATCAGATTTCTGTCCCATCGTGATTAATTGTGCCTTTCACCCAGATGCGCCCAACAAGTTACACTAACCAAGTTGTAGCAATCCTTTTTGAGCAAATGTTTGCGAACACAATCACCACAAAGCCTTGCGGTAATGTTGCGCTCGACCAATGATTTCCTATGATCACATTTCCCGCCTTGCATCAACGCATATTCTGCATAAAAACATAAAAATCAACTATTTCTATGCGAATAACGCATGCGACCGCAATATTATGAATTTGATGCTTTTTGGATGCAATTTAACATGTTTTATCAACGCAAGCCAACATTTTTTAAGAACTTAGCACTATGATAACGTGCATTTCTGCCCGTTATAAAAAACCTTAGTTGTGTTGGGGTTGATGCCCTAAAGTCTCAAGTCTTGTAGTTTGTAAACAGTTTTTACAAACGTTTATGTTGTTAATATATGATATTTACTTCACATCTTGAATTTTTGCTCATTTGTTTGTTTTATTTGCTTTATTACAAACCAATAAACATAAAATTCCTGGTTATCTCTTTGTGACTCAAGCATGTACGTGGTGACATACAAGTGGATCATGTCTTGAGTGATAACTAAAATGGTCTGTAGTATATAGATAAATGAGGGAAACCTTATCCTGGTAACGCTACGGATGCGGTTCGTTTTGTGGAATGGTCATAAGTGTTGTGACTTGTCACAGATGATCTGATTCTGATCATTCATGTTGAAGACATGCGAGCAGAGGCATCCTACACAAAGAGTTTGTATAAGACCTGACCACAAAGTGTCAACGTCTCGTTATATAACACCGTTCATGACAGAGACTTCACATTACTAGGATGACTATAGGTAACATGACCTCAATTCTGAGTGAGTTGGGAACTTCTGCCATTGAAAGTAGTCCTTTGATTTATATGGGTGCGAGTGGCCAGGTCATCGATTCAAACCTACCATTTTGGATTTGTCTGATTTGGGAGCTGGGAACTCAGCTACACAAGATGGAATTCACTCCTTCCTCGAGGCAGGGGTAAGTAGATAGATAGCTCCCTTAAGGGCTAATTTCGGGGCTTGAACGATGTTGCGCTACATGATAATGGGCAGAAATGCACGTTATCATAGTACTAAGTTCTTAAACAATGTTGGCTTGCGTTGATAAAACATGTTAAATTGCATCCAAAAAGCATCAAATTCATAATATTGCGGTCACATGCGTTCATCGCATAGAAACAATTGATTTTTGTGTTTTTATGCAGAATATGCGTTGACACAAGGCGGAAATTGCGATCATAGGAAATCATTGGTCGAGCGCAGCATTACAGCAAGGCTTTACGGTGATTGTGTTTGCAAAAATTTGCTCAAGAAGAATTGCCACAACCTGGTCAGCGCAACTTGATGGGCACATCTAGGTGAAAGGCACAATTAATCGCAATGGGACAGAAAGCTGATGACGGTCGAATCCGAATTAAGCTTACAGCCACTAACAAACATAAGTACATTCAGCTTTTCGGTGACAAATATTCGGCGTATCAGTCGGGGAATTAAAGTCATCCCATTCGAGAATTCATAAAAGAGAAGCCGCCTTCACCCCAAATCTCTATAAATACAGAGGCATCCTTCAGAAAAGGGGTTAATCATCTTACGAGTTCACAGTTCTATTCATAGTGTAGCCTTGTTCTTAGATTTTCTTTTACTTTAAGGCGGACGCGAAAGAAGAAGGTTGTGCCGACTTATCGTTCCGGTAAGCTTGGGAAAGTGCCGGAAGCTTCAAGGACAGAGAGAGGGTCGACGCCTGTGGAAGAAGGAATATCTTTTGAACCGAATAGAGATTGACAGTGTAAAAGCCTCGGTTAGCAAGGAATTGCTACCAGGCTCTCTACCTTTATCTTCCATTGTTATTTTGTACTCAACTCATTTATAAAAATGGAACTTACTTCTCTATATCTGTTCACTCTTTGTTATGTACGCATGAGTAGCTAAATCTGTTGAATGGGTTGAGAAGCATTTAGCTAGCACAACTGGGAATCTTTATTCTATGCGATTATCTTGTATTATGTATGCTTCATTCGTCCATTAGAGATACTCGGGAGGGTAGTCTAAGGACAGGATCTAGGCTTGGGAAAGTCATGTTAGAATCAAGGCTCGGGAGAGTCAGATTAGAATGCATAACCAAGAGATATAAGCTTAGGAATAAGCACTGTTTGCTATCAATGCATCGCATGCATCCTAGAAATAGGATATGATTGTGTGCAGTCACCTTGCCTTTATGCATCTTGCATCATCGCATAGGATAAAAGTAGAGACATAGGAATAAGCTCTATGGACACTTTTGCATTCAACACATGCGTCCTAGACTTAGAAGCATCGCATTTGCATTGGAAAATGACTTGTTGTGCATGGTTGTAGCATGATCGCATAATCTGATGCATTCCCAAGTAACGCTAGCTGAAGGCTTTCTCAACCCATTCACCTGCATACTCATTGCATCTATCATGCAATCCAATTTTTCTCAAATCCACCGCATTTATTTATTTTTCATCACCGCAAACAACAACCTCAACAACTATTGAATTATCCGGTTACCACAAAGTTTTCTAAAAATTATCAACGCAACCTGTTTTCACAAGTCCCAAAGTTCAACCCTGGACTTACCAGGAAACTTAGTGGAGTTTACACTTGGATTCCACTGAGGAAACTTGAGTACTCAACGCATTTTTTACCATCACATTTCATCCACAATTTCACTTCATAAAATAACGCATCAAGTTTTTGGCGTCGTTGCCAGGGATTTCGGAAAAATAGTGTGCTAACGATAATTTTTCTGATTTCTTTACAAACTCTCAATCTTTGGCGAATTACGACCCGGAGATTGAGAGGACATTCAGAAGAAGATTAAGAGACTACCAACAACAATAAGAGAGAACACCAAGAATAGCGGAGCAATCGAAAGTAAAAGCCGCTAACGCGAACAATATTATGGCCAACCCCATCCTTCTGGCGAATGACCGCAATAAACCCATCCAGAACTATGCGTCGCCTAACCACTATGATTTCTCTCCAGGAATCATGAGGCCAGCATTAGATAGATCAAGGTTTGAAATGACACCGGTAATGTTGCAGATGATCCAGGTTGCTGGGCAGTTTGGAGGAAGGCGTGGTGAAGACCCGCACGCTCACTTCTGGAGCTTCATAGAAATCTGCAACACTTTGTGTTCCTGAATATCTCAACCAAGGAAGTTCAACTCACTCTGTTCCCATTTTCCTTGTGTGATTAGGCAAGAAAATGGGAACAGGTGGTGAAAAAGTTTATGAAGAAGTATTTCCCACCAACCGAGAATACTAGGAGAAGAAAATTAATAACAAATTTTGAACAAGAAGATGACGAATCGCTCAGCAATGCCTGATAGTTAACGGATGGTGGATCTCGTGGCTAAAGAGCTTAGTCAGCTATTCACATACCGTTGGAGCTTCGAGCCACAGGTCCATTAGGTCCCCTGGGTAGCTTGGATAAAGTCGAGAACCAGTATTTGGGTTAATTTGAAATGTTCAAATTGACAAGAGGAAGTTCGATTATATATGATATAATTGGACTGGTTAATTATATATGATATAATTGGCAAATGTATGAGATACATTATTTTGGAGGAAATTCGATATAAATATGATTTATATCAAGTAGAGGAGAAAATATTATAGTAGATATATGATATCAAACTATAGGATATAAATATAATATGATTATATTTATTAATTAATGAGTTGGTTAACTATAAGATAATTATGCCAATTTTCACGTTCGGACGTGGGTTAGTGGGCAACATCGGTTATGGTAACCGATGGGTTAAAATGAAAAATGTTTTCATTTTTTAATTGTTCAATCGATAGTCTGTCATTCGCTCAAAAGAATTCGAAAGCGCGCTGGTGTTTTGCAAAACGATCGCTCGAGAGACTATACGATAGCTTTTCTTCACCTAAATGATCGTCTACCTCCCGCTAAACGATCGCACACTCTCGCTTACATGATCAGATAGCTTCTCTAAACGATCGTATAGTGTGCCGATTTAACTCAACAATCGTACACCTTTTTCTAAACGATCATTTAGTAAATCCTACACGATCGTGTAGCTTCTCTAGATGATAAGCACTTATGCTATGCGATAGCATTGTTTTCCCTCCCACTTGCTTATCGCCTACACGATTTGTATTTCCTCCATCCTCTGCCAAATTCACCAAAGCCCAGCCTTTGGGTTTTCACTCCGAGAATACCCGGGGCTCATTAGTGGTGGTGTTGTCCCCGTTGCGGTGTGAGTTCGCATTGATCGTGTTGCTACAATCGACATTTTCGTCGAGCATTGGTAGATCACTTGGAGGGTTCCACTACATTGAAGTTCCGAAGATTGAAGATTGTCTTCAACTGGTATGGAACTCTGTCCCTTTATGTTATTTGTCGTTAGTAGCATGCCATTAATTAGAGTTTATTTGCATAACTGTATGTGTTGAATGTATAATGTTATATTTTAGTCACGGTGCGATCGGAGCGATCTAAACGCACTCATGGAAATTTTAGATATGAGATCCTTCAATTGGTATCAGAGCCAGTTTCTGATACTCCAATTTCATTTGTTGCAACGAAATGAAATATACATTCATGGTGGGTGCATTTCTATGTTGTTTAATTGTTAAATCTGTTGTGGATGTGCTATATTAATGGATGTTTTCGGGATGATTAGCCTCAGTTTGATTTAGATCCTTTTACATTTGTGGTTGTTTGTAAAGGTCCCTGCGTTTTTGGGCAGTAATAATCGATATCGAGTCTGTATTCAAAGTTTGTTTGAAGTTTGAGTCATTCGGCGAAGAAGCAGATCTGTGCAGGCATTGTATAAGAGTGGTAAGCGATCTGGGCAAGTGTTGCGGTTCTTTGAAGAAGGAGGCGATCTAGGGTTGATCACATCATAAAGATGAAGGAGTAAGCGATCACTGTTGAACGCATTGGTTAAACGATGGGGTATACGATCAAGAGTTGATTATATCGTGTTGACGATCGGGTATGCGATCGCTGAGTATCGCTTAACGCGTGTGCGCTAGATGATTGTTAGGTCAACAAGCTTCATCGCTTAGTAACTAATTAAACGTTCGCTTAGCATCGCAAGGTAAATTGTTTACCTGGTTGCACGCATCGTGTAGACGATGAGATGCTCGTGTATCGTTTAAAACACGTGCGCTAGACGATCGTTTAGGTCAGCAAGCTTCATCACTTAGTAACTGACTAAACGATCGCTTAGTAATGCGAGGTAAATCATTTACCTGTCGTCGTGCTACAAGATCGCATAGACGATCAGGCTTCGCAGCCTCGTCGTCATCTAGGCGATCGTTTACTTATGCTTCTATCATCTAGTTTGCGCTGAACGGTCGTCTACCTGTGGCGTTTGCTACACGATGAAGACCTGCTAGTAGTTCAAGACCTGATTCACCTGTGAACCGGTTTGCTCTATGAAAAATAAAATAGATAGGGTTTTTTCATTCTAGTTTTTGTAAAGGCTCATCCCGGTCCATTAATCCTTTGTTATTACATGCGATGTATGTTTATTATATGTCATATGGTATGCACATATAGTAAATCCCATCTTAGGTTGTGCAATGGTCATGCATCATCTCTTTATTGTAATTGTTATAATATAGAGAAGTAGGATTTAATTATGTAAGAGCATGCTCATGCATCATATAATATAAGAGTTATATTTATGCATGCATAAAAAGCATAGACATGCATCATCTTTATATTATAATTGTTATAGTATAAGGGTGAATGATAGCATGTTCTCTTGGTTGTTACGAGTTATATAAAATTTATATATCGTAATGACCGGACATTGCATGAAGCATGTCACATAGGTTATTTTATAACTGTTATAAACGCCTAGTTGTGCACAATGTTTTTTGTTGTTTCTTTTTAAAAGTTAAAGAGAAATTAGAACTAAAAGTAATAAGATAGACATACATGCTCACTTAGGTTTAATTCATGGTTTTAAAGTGTTTAAAACTTGGATCACATAGACCTAAGATCACGGTTCTAATACGATTATTAACCCTACGGCTTTAATCTTTTAATCAGTTTAATAGGTTTAAATTGGCTAATAAAAGATTAAAGTGTAGCAAATCTATCTAAAAGGGACCTTTTGTCAAAGGCGGATTTTGTCTAGGCTGGGGTATTTAATTTGACGGAAACGTAACACCCCAACCTGGGAATTTACCTAGAAAGGTGAATTAGATAGATTTGATGCATGCATGCAAGTTAAGGACAATCCATTAAAGTGATTAAATGTGACTACTTGAACTTGTTCATATTTCATAGACAAACGTTGTTTATGAGCAGAGTTTAAAAAGAGGACTTAGACTAAAATCAGTAGCCAGATTGTTTAGGTTAATGAATCCCTAGGTAGAACATTCAATGGGAGGTATTTGGGGCATAAGATGTTTCACTTAACCTTTCACGTTTCTCCTAAATAGTCCAAACGTGAGATCTATTCTCGGCCTCGCGGCACCTTTGGCGTGTCCCCTCAACGGATGGTGTTTGGGTAGGTCAATATCAAGGTGGATGGAGAGAGTGTTCATAGTAAGTGGGATTGGGAAATGTGATAGCATATCCCTCGATCTCTCTCGTTAGGTTGAATAAAGTTACTGCACATCGCCTCGAGGTACTCTGGGAGTGTCCCCCTAAAGGATGGCAGTTTTGCGCATTTCTTTATTTGATTTCCTGTAAAAGGATAATGTAACTCAGTCTCTTGTCCTAATCTGCTTCTTCCCTACGGTGGCCTTATTAGGGCGGGACTCTGGCACTGAAAACGAGGGGTTACACTTACGCGGAATAGTTAAAGGTTAACGATTCTGGACCAAAAAATGGTGGTTGTTAGGTTCAGTTCCAAGAGTTGGTTTTGCCTAATGGTTGAAAATGTCTCATTCCAGCGAAGAGGCAACTGATCACCCCACCAATGGCGTTTGTCCTGCCTCACTGGGGCATCATTGCAAAATAGAAGTCTATAACTTAGGGTACTTGAAAAAGTTTTGCAAAACTGATTGGTTTAAATATGGTTTACCAAAATCTAATAAAGTTTTGGTCGTATTTTCAGCAACATTTTAAAAATGGCAACAACCATGTTGTCGTTGTTAAGCGCCAAAAAACTTACTGGCGATAATTTCGCAACATGGAAACATATGATCACGACGATCCTAATCATCAAGGATCTCATGTTCTCTCTCACATAGGCTTGTCCTTCTATTCCAGCTTCTAATGCCGCTCGAAATGTTCGGAAGGCATACGAGCAATGGACAAGAGTGAATGAGAAGGCCTATCTTGGTAAGTCTTTCTGATGTCTTGGCCAATAAACATGAGCCTATGGTCTCAGTGCGTGAGATCATGGAGTCCCTACGGGGGATGTTTGGACAACCGTCTGAACAGCTTATGCATGAGGCTCTTAAATACATATTCAAATGCAAAATGCAAGAAGGCACCTCTATTTGTGAACATGTGCTAAACATGATGGTCCACTTTAATGTGGTAGAGTTGAATGGGTCCACCATCGATGAGGGCAGCCAGGTTAGCATAATCCTGCATTCTTTGCCAGAGAGCTTCCTGCACTTTGTTAGTTATGTGATTCTTAATAAAGTGAAATATAACCTTACAACTCTCCTCAACGAGTTGCAGACATACCAATATTTACTGAAAAGTAAGGAGAGGCAGAAGGGTGAGGCAAATGTTGCTTCATTCTCCAAGTTATTCCATAGAGGTTCAACCTCAAGAACGAAGTCTGCACCTTCTGCTTCTAACTCTAAAAAGGGTAAGAAGAAGGGTGGTAAGGGAAAAGGGAAGGCACCTGCTAACCCACCGCCTGTCGCTCTAAGTAGGTGTCTACAAGTTGCTAAGGGAACGTGTTTCCACTGTAACCAAGATGAACACTGGAAGAGGAACTGTCCTCGGTATCTGAAAGAGAAGAAAGCAGCCAAGGCTAAGGCCAAGGCCGATAAAGATAAATGTGATTTACTTATGCTTGAAACTTGTTTAGTGGAGAATGATGATTCTACTTGGATAATTTATTCGGGCGCTACTAACCATATTTATTCTTCTTTTTAGGGGATTAGATATTGGCGACAGTTGGAGGCTGATGAGATGATGATGCGAGAAGGCACCAGGCACGTCGCCTCAGCTGTGGCAGTGGGAAGACTCCAGTTAGCTTTACAGAATAGGTTTCTTGTTTTAAATGATGTATATATTGTTCCTCAACTAAAGAGGAATCTTATTTCTGTAAAGTGTTTATTTCAATGTAAATATACTATCTCGTTTAATGTGGATAAAGCGTTTATTCATAAAGATGGTGTTTTTATTTACACAGAAAATTTGGAATCGAATTTATATGTGCTAAAGCTGTTAGCCATTAATTCCCTCTATAATACTGAATTGTTCAGAACTGTCGTAACTCAATCAAAACGTTGACAAATTTCTCCAAAAGAAAATGCCCAACTTTGGCATCTATGTTTAGGGCACATCAATCTCAATAAGATTAAGAGATTGGTGAAGAATGGACTTCTATGTGAGTTAGAAGAAAATTCTTTACCTATGTGCGAATCTTGCCTTGAGGGTAAAATGACTAAACGACCTTTTACTGAAAAAAGTTATAGAGCCAAGGAGCCTCTTGAGTTAGTACATTTTGACCTTTGTAGTCCTATGAATGTGCAAGCCCGAGGTGGCTATGAGAATTTTATCGGTTTTACTGATAATTACTCAAGGTATGGGTATGTTTATCTTATGCAATGAAGTCTGAATCCTTTGAAAAGTTCAAAGAGTTCAAGGTTGAAGTTGAAAATACATTAGATAGATAGATTAAAACACTTTGATCGGTTCAAGGTGGAGAGTTTTTGGACTCGGTATTTCAGGACTATTTGATAGAACATGGAATCGATTCCCAACTCTCAGCGTCGGGTACACCTCAGCAGAATGGTGTAGTGGAGAGGAGAAATAGGACCTTGTTAGACATGGTTCGCTCATTGATGAGTTATGCTTCCTTACAGGACTCATTTTGGGGTTTCGCAGTGGAGACTGCAGTTTACATACTCAACTGTGTTCCCTCCAAGAGTGTTACAAGAACACCTCTGGAGTTGTAGAACGGGCGTAAAGCTAATTTACGTCACTTCTACATTTGGGGTTGCCCTGCACATGTGCTTGAGGCTAATCCCAAGAAGTTGGAACCACGGTCGAGGTTATGCCTCTTTGTAGGCTACCACAAAGGTACACGAGGGGGTTATTTTTATGATCTGATGGAAAATAGGGTGTTTGTTTCAACAAACACTACTTTCCTGGAGGAGGATCATATAACGATGCATAGTCCACGAAACAAAGTCGTGTTGTGTGAGCTTTCCAATGAAACTACTGAAACTTCAACAAGAGTTGTTGAAGAGCCTGCTACATCAGCAAGAGTTGTTGATGAGAGTTCATCTAGTAGGTCGGTTCCACCTCAAGAGTTGAGGGAACTTTGACGTAGTGGGAGGGTAGCAAAACCACCCATTCGCTATCTGGGTTTCATGGAAATCCTTGCTATGGTAGCAGATGGCGACATTGAGGATCCATTGTCTTATAAGAAGGCAATGGAGGATATTGACCGGGATGGCGACGTTGATAAATTTGTGTCTACAAGAAGATCATCAACGCTTCAGTAGTCTTCTTAGTGTTGTACATAGAAGATATCCTACTCATTGGGAATGATGTAGGTCTATTGTCTGCAGTTAAGAACTGGCTAGCGACTAATAACTTGTAGAAATACAAGTTATTTATACTGTTTTATTTAGATATTGCGGTTAAAAGAGAGGAAAGTTGCGTCAATTGTAGAGAAATTAGCTAAGAAATACAAGAATTATAAATTGTCGCCAATACACCCACTAACACCATTGCGATGGTAGAAAAGGATGTTCCCATTCTGCCTTGCAGGAAATCAAGTCACCATATGCATTCATGGCTCAAGAGAAAAGATTAACGCATCTACGTCGCATTGCGGCCATCATTCAGTTATGAATAGACGATCAACGCCATGATGTCACATGCGACAATCGATCAAGAGCTAAGCGATTAACGCAACTTCAACTGCATGCAGTAATAAAAATAACACCGCATGCTGGCAAACGATCGAAGATGCAAAAGAGCAACGCAATTGCGGAGGATTCAAACACGTGTACAACTGACCGTTGTGTATTTCTGACGGGATTGATCGCCTAACAGAATAAATATTCATTCCACCATTTCCAGAATTTCCATAACGATAAGTGGGGTCCACAAGTCAGAGAGTCAAAGCTAAGCCTATAAATAGCCTATGAAATTCTATTGGAAAATATACTTGATACGGGCATATTTTGATATTTGTATATTGAGAGAAAGACTGGTCTGAAGAGCCTGATCAGAGAAGATCCGGGAAGATTTAAGAGACAAAGCCGAGAGGTGAGTCACAGGGAAAATCCTTTCAATCCCCGCCATGATGCTCTATACCAAGGTCACCTATCGGATGAGCAAGCCTGAGAGGGGAGCTCTTCCTTCCATTCACTCCATTCACCGGCAAACAAATCCACCGTCCAAATCTGTGTCAAGACGTTGGCACTTTTCTATATTTGTTTCTATCTCTTTATCATTAACTGCATTCAATTTCTTAAATCTCTATCATTCACACCATGTATCAGACGCTAAATATTAGTATTGAATGTCATGATCATTTTCATCTCCATCTTTCTGTCTATTTTCGTTCCTCCATTAATCGCTTTCTCTATGATGTTTTCTGAATCCATTGGTAATTAGCATGAATTAAACAAGTAAATTAATCTATGCTAAGGAAATAAATATGTTTAGCTAAAGCATGCTAGATGGCATCTTCACCTGTGAGAACAGAAGTGAAGATGCCATTCTGCCTATCAAGAGAAGGTTAGAAGAATGCGTTAACTAAAGAAAGAAGTACTTCCAGAGATGGAAGCAACCTTGCGTTCATTGCATCTATCCCTGTTTCACCATAGAGATGTGGGAATACGGTCGATCACCGAGAGGTATACGCCAAGGGAAAGCAGAACCGTATTTATATCTTTAACGCAACTAATAACTTGCGTTGTTTATATTAATTACCTTTTCTATTTCTGTTTCATACATAAAGACTTGCCACCGCAAAACATGACCCTTTTTATAATCTTCACAGTCAGTCTCAAACTCAGTATCATGTATTAGTATCCTGTATCATGTATCACAATAGTTTAGGTTTACTTTTATCGCATTTTATTTCATTAACGTAATTTTACTTTACCGCATGATTTTACTTTACCGCAACTTTAAATACCTGTATAAACACAATCTTTTATTAATTGAAAAACCTCCAGTCGCATATATCACGAATGTAACGCATTAACTACGCAATCCCTATGTTCGACCTCGGATCATTCCAAGAAACTTGCGGTGGAATTATACTTGGTTCCAACGCAAGGAAACTTGTGACAACGCATAGCTACTACAAGCATTCTGTTAATAACGCATACATCTAGAAGTAGTATCATATAAAGTCTGAATAAGCATAACACATCATCCACATTCCACTTCCCTTATTCATCACTGTCCATGTGCTTATTTAGAATCATCGCATAATTCCATGCATTGTGTGACATAAAGATCAAAATTTCAAGTCAACAAGTTTATGAGACCCAATTCCAAATGAAATATTTGAGAGAGGCTCATTTTGTTCTAGGTATACAAATCTTTCAGAATCGTAAGAACAAAGTGCTAGCACTGTTTCAGGCATCGTACATTGACAAGATGTTGTTCAAGTACTCGATGCACGACTCCAGGAGGGGCCTACTGCCGTTCAGGCATGGAGTCCTAAGACACCTCAAGAGGTTGAAGAGATGAGATGAATAAGTCTAACCCAAGCCATTTTAATGTTGCTGAGCAATTTACGAAGGCTCTTACGGCTACAGTGTTTGAGGTTCACTTACGGAGCATGGGTCTATAGGATAACCTGCGGTTGGACTAGGGCAAGTGGGAGATTTTCTTGTACTGGGTTTTTATGCCCTAGTTTATTGTTTTGTACTAATTTTTTGTACACCCTACTTCGCTTTAGGACAAGTGGGAGATTGTTGGGGTTGATGCCCTAAAGTCTCGTGTTTGGTAGTTTGTAAACAGTTTGTACAAACGCTTGTGTTGTTAATATATGATATTTACTTCACATCTTGAATTTTCTCTCATTTGTTTGTTTTATTTGCTTTATCACAAACCAATAAACATAAAATCCTTGGTTATCTATATGTGACTCAAGCATGTATGTGGTGACATACAAGTGGATCATGTCTTGAGTGATAACCAAAATGGTCTGTAGTATGTGGATATAGGAAGGAAACCTTATCCTGGTAACGCTACGGATGTGGCCCGCTTTGTGGAATGGTCACAAGTGTTGTGACTTATCATAGATGGTCTGATCCTGATCATTCGTGAGGGACATGCGAGCGGGGGCGTCCTATACAAAGAGTTTGTATAAGACCTAACCACGAAGTGTCAATGTCTCGTTATATAACACCGTTCATGACAAAGATTTCACTTCACTAGGATGACTATAGGTAACATGACCTCAATCTCGAGTGAGTTGGGAACTTCTGCCATTGAGGGCGGTTCTTTGATTTGTATGGGTGCAAGTGGCCAAGTCGCTGATTCAAACCTACCATTTTGAGGATTCGTCTGATTTGGGAGCTGAGAACTCAGCTACACAAGATGGAATTCACTCCTTCCCAGAGGTAGGGGTAAGTAGATAGATAGCTCCCTTAAGGGCTAATTTCGGGGCTTGAACGATGTGGCGCCACACACCTTCTCTTGGCCTGAGAGGTGTTCACACGTAGTTGGACTATGTTTTATTGTTCATTAGAAGAATTAGCGGTACTTAAGGAGTGAGATGTAACTACCGGGGCGTAACAGTAATTGGCCCAACTGTACTTATGAGCATCTGTGAAGGGTTTTCATACTCATGATTGGTTATATCCGATGGACACAGAAATATATCTGTGGTAAGAAGAGTTCAGCTGTTGGTCTTTAGTGGAATGCCTGATAGTTAACGGATGGTAGATCTCGTGGCTAAAGAGTTTAGTCAGCTATTCACGTACCATTGGAGCTTCGAGCCACAGGTCCATTAGGTCCCCTGGGTAGCTTGGATAAAGTCGAGAACCAGTATTTGGGTTAATTTAAAATGTTCAAATTGACAAGAGGAAGTTCGATTATATACGATATAATTAGACTGGTTAATTATAAATGATATAATTGGCAAATGTATGAGATATATTATTTTGGAGGAAATTAGATATAAATATGATTTATATCAAGTAGAGGAGAAAATACTATAGTAGATATATGATATCAAACTATAGGATATAAATGATTACATTTATTAATTAATTATTTGGTTAATTATAAGATAATTATGCCAATTTTCACGTTCGGACATGGGTTAATGGGCAACATCAGTTATGGTAACCGATGGGTTAAAATGAAAAATGTTTTCATTTTTGAATCATTCAATCGATAGTCCGTCATTCGCTCAAGAGAATTCGAAAGCGCGCTGGGGTTTTGTAAAACGATCGCTCGAGAGACTATACGATAGCTCTTCTCTGCTTAAACAATCGTCTACCTCGCACTAATCGATCGCACACTCTCGCTTACATGATCAGATAGCTTCTCTAAACGATCGTATAGTGTACCAATTTAACTAAACGATCGTACACCTTTTCCTAAACGATCGTTCAGTAAATCCTACATGATCGTGTAGCTCCTCTAGACGATAAGCACTTATGCTATGCTATGCGATAGCATTGTTTTCCCTCCCACTTGCTTATCGCCTACACGATTCGTATTTCCTTCGTCCTCTGCCAAATTCACCAAAGTCCACCCTTTGGGTTTTCACTCCGAGAATACCCGGGGCTCATTAGTGGTGGTGTGGTCCCCGTTGCGATCGTGAGTTCACGTTGATCGTGCTGCTGCAGTCGACGTTTCCGTCGGGCGTTGGTAGATCACTTTGAGGGTTTCGCTGCATTGGAGTTCCGAAGATTGAAGATTGTCTTCAACTGGTATGGAACTTTGTCCCTTTATATTATTTGTTGTTAGTAGCATGCCGTTAGTTAGAGCATATCTGCATAATTGTATGTGTTGAATGTATAATGTTATATTTCGGTCACAGTGAGATTGGAGCGATCTGAACGCACTCATGGAACTCTTAGATAAAAGATCCTTCAAGTTGGTACAGAGTAATCTCAACACAACCAACATTAGCTCTACCTACTTGCACGTGGTAATAACTAAATACCGTCATACCTTAGGTACTAGGATCTAGATACCTTCTTAAAGTCCTTCAGTGTTGGGTTCATCATCATCATCATGAAACTCATTCTTTGAAATAAGCATACTTTGAAAATATAAGTACCTTAAATCATATGCTGAAATCATATTCATCATATAACATGGAAATTATCAACGCATGCCTTATGAACATAAAGAATAGAAGTACTTAAATCATGTTTTCATAAACACATCTAAACTAAGCATTTGTTGAAACTTCTTTGGAAGCTAGTTTGCTTGGAAAACTATCTTAATCATACTTAGAAATGAAAGCAAGTATGAAACTAATCTTTAAAACAAGACATGCGTTTACTAAAGCATTTGAAAAACACTTGATCTTGTCACTCACAACCTTAGGTGTCTTCCCTATGGTTGATAAGCCTTTTCTATTTGCGTATGTCCTGTAAAAATGATAAACACTTTTAGTCAATGCTAATGACTTCCTAATGAGCCTAACACATAAGACCAAGCTTAGCATTTAACCGTGAGTGTCAATCTTTCCCTCAACACATGGCTACTAATGCATGGCATACTTAAGAAATACCTTAGGTTAAATGGTTAGGTGATATGGCAGCAAGTGCTCACCCCTTGCGCCAAACTTCACATGCATATGTGTTGCGTGCCTTGCCTATGCACCAACGCAACTATGTTCGCCTCTTCGCACAAGCCTTGCGCTGACAACCTTGTGCGACCCTTGCAAGCACACCTGGCATAACACCTGGTGCCTAACCTTGTCTTGCGCACGTGTCCACTAGCGCCTTCACCTGGCTAGTCGAGCTGCCTGCTTATTCAACCATAACTTCCATATTCAACTTTGAGCACGAATAACTCTTTTTTTAGACCACATTTTGGAAAATTTCCTTCTACAAACTTGATTAGAAATGTCTTAACTTGCTTACCTTAAAATTTTAGCTTCATATTCTTGGTCAGTCTAGAAACCTTCAATCTTCACACCTTGCTCACAGTCACTCGAGATTTCCACTCGATTTCTTAGGAGTTTCCTTCTGGCAACTCAAGAGCATCAACAAAATTCATCAACCTTCAAATGAACTATGGAAACTCTTATTTTGCACGAGCAAAATGGCTAAATCGAAAGCCTGAAGTGAAAATTTCTTTTATAGTAGAAGCTACATGCCCCAACTCAAACTTTAGGTGCTAGCTAGCCCATTAAATGGATTTAATTTCCCTAACCTCAATAGCTGGCCCGCTCAGGTCGGTGAAAGCTGAAGGCTTTCATTAATCACTAACGCATGGCTCATCCTTCAAACACTCACCAATGCAAGGCTCACCCAGACACATGCACCATACTCGACCAACGCGTGCTTCATCGCCTTCTCATGCCATCGCATAGTCTTGCAGCCATTGCATGGCCTCACTTGCACGCAAGCCTTCGCCCGGCCATCGCATGCACACAATGCCACAGCACCTAAGGCAACCTTTCCCAATGCCACACACGTCCATGCCTTCTAACCTCAACACAAAGCTTGGCCAGCGCATAGTTCTTACTCACGCACGGTCTTATCCTCGACCATCACTTAGCCAGTGCCTACTCCTTGCTTCAATGCAAGTTTTGTGCCCATTCTAACCTACAAAAATGCATATGGCTACCGCACACATTCTTGGTCATCAAGCCTTCAATGCATCTTGGCATCAACACTTATCCAAATTTCCTTTCTTCTAACCATGCTTAATTACACTTAACACCCGAAAGCTTTAAACTTAACACTTAAAACATTTTTTCTTCATTCCTTCCTTTTCAAGCCTTTCCCCTACAAGCATAACACCATCATAAGTCACTTAACACATTAATTAGTAGTGCTTAAGTAGAAAAAGAGGGTTCGAGGTTTACAGTGTAGACCTTTCTAGGGTCATCTTTATATGTGTTTGGGAGACAATAAAACACTAGGTTTGTTCATACCTTTATGGAGTCATCTCTATATGTGTCGAGGCGATAAAAGAACCTTGAGATTTTTTGGACCTTTTCCAGGTCATCTCTATATGTGTTGAGGTGGCAATAAAACACTAAGATTGTTTAAACCTTTCCAAGGCCATTCGTATATGCATTGTGGCTGAAATTGAAGACTATGATTGTTCAGACCTTTCTAGGGTCATCCTTATATTTTTTGGGGTGACAATAGAACCTTAGGGTTTTTTAGAAATTTTTAGGTTCATTTTTATATGTGTCAAGGCGGTAATAGAACCCTAAGATTGTTCACACATCTCTGTGATCATCTTTATATGTGTCAGGGTGACAATAGAACAATAAAACTATTCAGACCTTTATAATGTCATCCTTATATATGTCGAGGAGGGAATAGAACAACTAAGATTGTTCACACCATTCGAGGATCATCCTTATATGTGTCAAGGCTACAATAGAACATTAAGATTGTTTAGATCTTTCTAGAGTCATCTTTTATGTGTTGGGACATCAATTGAACACTAAGATTGTTCAAACCTTTTCAGGATCATGCTTATATATGTTGAGGTGACGATTAGTTTATGCAAAAACCAGTGCAAACTGACAAATCGAAAAATCGGACCAAACTAAACCAAATAGTTTAGTTCATTTTTTTTTAATAAAAATTAGTTCCTCGATTCAATAATTGAACCAACTGGTTTGATTTAGTTCAAAGTTCAAAACCTTAAAAATCTGATATAAACCAATTCAAACATAACTACGAAACCAAAGTTTCACATTCTATTTGAATGTACGCCTTGAGAGATAAAAAATTTTGGAAAGAACCAAAATTCTAGACCTTATAATCATAGGGTCGATGTCCCAAAGCATGTTTAGTTGCAAGAACTTGATCTAAAGCACCCTGAGTAATAAAATCAAGATCGACCCCATGTACCCAACCTAGTTTTAGGGCTCAAGTCGAGTCCCCTTGGATCTCACATCAAAAACAGCTCTCTCAATGTCTGATGGAGTAACTAGATGTTGAATTGAGGATCCAACATTCTCGAACTTAGGCCTCAAGGCCATCAAAAACTTAGAGAGCTCCTTTATACTCTATACTCTAGAAGGCAATTCTATGTTAGAAAAATTCTTCCTAACATATATATACACACACATATATGTACGTACATATATATATATTATTTAAATCTTATGCTAATATCCAAACCCATTAGACCAAGCCCATTCTCAACAGGCTAACACCATCATCCCATCAAATCAGCTAATATTGGTCATTTAGATTTTTTTTTATTGTTATTTTTTAAAACAAACCCTGACTGAAGAAGCATCATATACTCTTCTCTTCTCTTCTCCTAGCCCAGCCATAAGCATTGCCTCATCTCTCTCTAACTTGTTCATCTTTTTACCCATGGATATTCCCTTCTCTTGTCAGGGTCTGATGTATCTCACTCTCATCAATCATCAACTCGTAAGTATTGTTTGCATTTGTTTTGATTTTCTCTCTAACTTCTTCATTCTTTCAATACATGGGTTGATTTTCTCTCCACTTTGTTTTGTTAATAATTGTGTCAATTTTATTCTTATCAACTTCTCCTTTTTCTCTCCACATCGTCATCATTTTGCTACATCAAAATATTTAGGTTTTTTTTACAGCGTTTTTGTGTTTGCTCTCCAAATGGGGAGGATGACAACAATGGTTATAACCAAACCGAATTACCAACTCGTAGTAGGGTGGTTCAGTTCAAACATCCAAACGAATGCGTATTAAATTTATTTAGCTCAACAATATTAAGAACCATGAATTTTGATTTGGTCCATGTGTAACAGTCCACATTTTCAAATACAACTATTATAACAAAAATGTGAAAAATATTACCATAACACAGAAAAAGAAAGCCTCACTAAACTGAAACTCTAAGGCTCATAACCACAAGCTATAATTCATCATCCAAACATATACTTAATCAGTATTTGAAAAATTACAATAAGTTATAAAAATAACAACTATGAACAACTAAAGCTATCAAAGATTCAGTAGAAGCCTATACTCCTAAGCCATGAACAAATTTTTTGTATAAGCTAGAATGCTAATTTTTTGATAGAGTGTCAGAACTATTACTTTTACTTTCATCCAAAAAACAAAGACGAGTATAAAAAAGCTCAGTAAGCAACTTTCACAATAAGTTCATAATACATTTTCTTCAAAACAAAACATATTGAACCATAGAAGTTCAATCAACAAAATATTGTTTCCTTTTTTAATCCATTGCTGGAGAAAATTTAACCTTTTGGATAAATAGTTTTTCAGTTTTTAATCTTTCAGTCAAAGTCTATCAATACTTTCAAATAGTCTTTCAAGAAAACTAAAACATTCGAACAAAATTTCAGCACCATTAAAAATAGAAAGTTTGTGCTTTTTAAAACACAAATCTTTCAATACTTCAAGCTTTTAGTCGGTCAATACTCTACAACTTTTAGTAATTCAAAACTTTCAAATGCAAAGAAGGAAAAATGTATAATTGAAGTAGCCTAGCAAAAATGGTTACCCATGTCTAACACTATCAAAATTAGTTATCTGTCAGTAACATCAGCAAAAATGTCGATTAACAATTGGCCAAAACAACAGAAATGTTGTTTAGCAACCAACCAAAATAGTAGAAACTACTAAAGTGTGAAGTTATGTGAAAGAATGTCAAATCACAAAAATGTGCCTTCTCACAAATAAGCTTTAGTCAGAATAGATACTGCCAATTCTAGATTTGACTACAACAAAATACCATACAATCCTTGAAACATATAAATTTGCATATATACAAACATTTGAGACAATTTGGGTATCTTAGGCCAAAATGAAAGTATGAAAATATATACAAAGTAAAAAGTCATTTTATGAACCAAATGCATATATTCATCGTTAACGCTTAAATTATTGCTCAAATTGCAATACTTTCAAATTTTCATCTTGTGCATAAATTTCGAAAAGGGACATTTGTTGAAGAAATTTTGGCCATCCAAATTCTACCATCACAGCAAAAGCCGATTTATTAATGGGGCCAGACTAATAAATGACAAACAAAAATTGTCACATGTCTCTTTTGTACCCATCTAATAACAATGATAGGTTGATCAAATTTAACGATGTTTAAGTCTAAAACATGATCAATAAATTAAGCTAGAGGTTTGATTGGGCCTTAATCATAAATTAGATCAAGTCGATTATTGAAAGTTGCTCAAGTCTAAAGTCCAACCTAGTTCAAGCCTATGGTGAAAATTTGGGCCAAAGAGAAGACTAGGTCCAAGTACAACTTTAGTTCAAGTCCAAACGCAATTAGGCCCAAGTGAATGTAAGACTCATTGAAAACCTCTCTATAGATAAAGGCCTCAACCCTTCATTTTGGGATGTTGGAAAACTTGACTAGGAAATGTTGAAGTTCTGGAAACTTGAAAATTGAAGCTCTGAAGCCTTCAAGACTCTGAAGCTCTAATTGACTTCAAGAGTATAACCTTATGAAGATTAAAGACTTGGAAGACTAAAAATTTTTTTCACAAAAATTTAGACGACTTTGAAACTCTAGTCGATCTCAAGAATACAATCTTCTAAAGATTGAAGACTTGGAAGACTAAAACTTCCTTCAATTCCAGAAAACTAAAGTTTTGATCGTTCTCTAGTTTACCATTTCCTAAAAATTGAGAACTTAAGAGTTTAAACTTCATTTAACGTTTGAGAGAAAGCATCAAAGAAAAATATGTTAGAGATTATACTTACTTATACTATAGATCAATACAAATACAAGTTCGTTCAATGAATCGATTTCTTTTTTTGAAAATCTCTTCGAATAATTACTAAGTGTAAGGATTGTATTATTACAAATTTAAAAATATATGTACTAAATTTATTGTTGCAATATAATGTTCGAATAATTACTAAGTATAAGAATTGAATTATTACAAATTTAAAAATACATGTACTAAATTGTTACAATATAATGTTCGAAAACTAAATTGTTAATTGTGTACTCACATAATTTATAGTGTTTCTTAACCTTTATGAAATGATAAGAAACCTTTTGGTGCAAGTAATATAAAAATCTGCCATCGAATTTAAACCTAATATAAATACTAGACACTAGTTGAAAATAAATAAAACAAAAGGTTTAATTTTAGTATTTAAACTTTAAGATTTGTGTATGATTGAACTCTGAATCTTAATTTTATTGTAGCTAAATGAGAATAATAATAATCTAAAGCTTCAATTATTATAATGAAAGATCCAAATATTAGGTGGAATATGATAGCTCACTCCACCTAAGATAAATTGGGGTTGAAATACTCCCATAATTTTTAGAAAAATGATAAGAAATACCTAAAATATCCAAGATTTATACAAATATTTTATTTTATTTTATTTTATTTGCTGAATTATTCTGTAAGATTCTTTCCTTCTCTGTCAATATTTGTGTTATTTCATTAAATCTATATTCTATTTAAATTAGGGTTTTGTACCGTTGTAATAATAAGAGAAGGGGATAAAATATTCTCACACGTATCAGAGCATCAAACAAAAAAACCCTAACCCTAATTTTAGCAATGTCGCCGTCGCCACCGTCGTACCCAACCTCATCTGTCGACGCAGCTTTTGTACCCAGCCGCCGCCACTGCCGATCTGCGCGTTTTCCTCATCGCCAACTTGTGATCATCAGTCTTGACTATTCACCGATTCGTGCGTTCTCGCCTGTTTTCCACCAATTTTGCCTACAACCTCAGATTTACGCGAGTGGAGGTGTTTTTTCCCACGTTTTTATCTCAGATCTACTAGTCGGTGCCACCAAACGACTTCCTTGTCTCTTTAGACATCGTCAATAGGTTTTCTGCCCACATTCTCTCAGATTTTGTCTTCCCATTCGTGAAAATCCTTGCTTTCTTCTGGTGAGGTTGCTATATTTGTGAGTTATTATTTGTTTTTTCCTCTTTTTTTGGTTAGTGGTGTTGTTAAGATCCAACAGCATACAACATGTCCGAAGAAAATCATCGATGGCCAAAGTTTCTGACCATCGCCAACTTCCAAATGTCCAAATCACCACAGTTCGACTTAATGGAGACAACTTTCTTAGTTGGTCCCTAAGCGTTCAGATGTATATTCGTGAACAAAAGAAGATTGGATATCTTAGTGGTAAAAAAAGGCACCAACTAAGACAGATTCGTTGTTTGCTACTTGGGATGCTGAAAATTCCACGGTCATGATGCGGTTTGGTCAATTTCGTGAATGTGGATATATGTTCCAATTACATATGTTATTCTACCGCAAAGGACTTATGAGACAATGTCAACCAAATGTTTCAGACCTTGACAATCAATTATGAGTACTCGAGTTGAATCTCGAGATAGGTGATATCCGACAAGGAGGAGATATGATTACACAGTATTTTCACAAACCGACAAGAATTTGGCAAGACTTAGATATTTTTAAAAATTATGAACGAAAATCGACTAAGGATCAAGTACACTACAAGAAGGTAATGGAGGACGGTCATGTTTACAAATTTCTCACTAGCGTCATTGATGAATTCGATGAGGTAGAAGTAGAGTTACTAGTAGAAAATCTCTCTTCTCCATCAATGAAGCTTTTTCTGAGGTTTGCAGGGAGGAAAGTCGTGGAAGTGTTATGTTGAGCAAAAAAAGCACAGACTCTGATGAAACATCTAATATGATGATTGAAGCCACTACCAATAAGGCTTCCTTGCCACCAAACAAACCCCGAGTATGGTGTGATCATTGTAACAAACCCCACTATACTTAGACCTATTGCAAAATCCATGGAAAGCCTACAAACTGGAAGAACAACAAGCCAGGTGACAAAGGTAACAATCAATCCCCACCTCCCGTTGCTAATAGTGCCAACTCCAATCCATTTAGTAAAGAGCAAGTTGATCAACTCTTGAAGCTATTAAAGATCAATTCGCCATCGAGTAATCCTAGTACTTCCTTGGCACAAACAAGCAACTGTCGAGATTTTTCTTGTCTTAGTTCATCTCCTTGGATCATAGATTTTGGAGCCTCAGATCATATGAATAATACATCTCACCTTTTTTTATTCATATTCTCCTCTATATAGCACTGAGAAAATTCGACTTGTAGATGGTAGTTTCAATTCTATTGCAAGAAAAGAAACTATTTATTTGACAAAAAAAATTACATTACACTCTATGCTCCATGTCCCTAAATTAGCCTGTAATTTATTATTTGTGAGTAAATTTTCTAAAGACACTAACTGTCATATCATTTTCTCTACAACTCACTATTGGTGTCAGGATTAGGACTTGAGGGGAGATGATTGGACGTGCTAGTCTACTTGATGATCTTTACTACTTTGATGACTCTCTGACTATTGACAAAAAAGTTTAGAGCTTAAGTTGTGTTAGTTCTCCCTTTGTTCAAGAATCAATTATGTTATGGAATTTTAGACTAGGACATCCAGTTTTTTTTTATTTGAAGTTTTTGTTCCTAAACTTATTTAAAGGGATTGATTGTTCAAATTTTCAATGTGAAACTTGCATCTTTGCTGAAAATCATTGGATCCCATATTTACCAACACCTTACAAGGCCTCTAAACTGTTTTACTTAATCCCTAGTGATGTTTGGGGTTCGTCAAAAGTTTTGGCTCATGGCGAAAAATGTTGGTTTGTTACATTATTGATGATCACACTCGATTAACGTGGGTTTACTTGTTTATAAAGAATCAATTTCAAACTGAACTAAGCATTCTACACTTTGATAATGGGACTGAATACTTCAATGAATTTCGGAAAAGGGTATTTCTCATCAGTCCACCTATCGTGATACTCCCCAATTAAATGGTATTGTTGAACGGAAAAATAGGCATTTACTTGATATTGCTCATGTTATTATGTTTTATATACATGTTCCTTAGTATTTGTCGGGTGATGCAGTTATCATGGCTGCCTACCTTATAAATCGAATATCTTCTAAAATCTTGGATTTTAAAACACCTTTAAATCAATTTTAAAACACCTTTCAATGTAATCCCCAGTTTTTCTCGGTCTAAACTTGATCCTAAAGCTCTTAAGTGTATTTTTCTTGGATACACCTATGATAAAAAGGGATATGAGTGTTTTTACCCTCTCACTAGGAAATACATTGAAAGTATGGAAGTGATGTTTTTGGATAAAAATCCTCTTCAAGGGGAGATATCCAACTTTGAAGATAATTTTTGGGATAAATCTCCACTTCTTTCTGTCATCTATCCCAAAAGTCATACTCTCGTAATGCCAAACATGGGAAATTCAACTTCAGGGGGAGAAATATTTTGAAAAGATCTCACTGATCGACATCCTGAACTTTAAGATTTATACTAGAAGGGCATTAAATCAAAATAATCAAGATCAACGAGGTATGTGGCATGAACCCACTCAAATGCCTTGACGTATACGCTGAAAATTTAGGTAATCCTCCTTCTATTCTCATTTTCTCATCTTCTCAAAATCCCTTGTCTGATCTTGATATTCTGATAGCCCATAGGAAATATATTCGTTGGTGTACTAAATACCCTATTGCAAACTACCTCTTTTATCATAGATTGTCTAATGATTATAGAGCTTTCACCTCTAGGATAACAAATCTATTTGTGCCAACGAATGTACAAGAAACCTTGAATGATCCAAATTGGAACTTAGCAGTTATGGAAGAGGTGAGTACTTTAGAAGAAAATGGCACGTGGGAAGCATCCAAAAGACAAGAAAATAGTAGAATGTAAATGAGTGTTCACTATAAAGTGCAGAGCTGATGGGAGCGTTGAAAGATACAATGTGAGGATGGTTGCTAAAGGCTTTACACAAGCCTATGGGATTGATTATCATGAAACATTTTTCCCTGTTGCAAAAATCAAATCTATTAGAGTGTTGTTATCTATCGCAGTCAATTTTGATTGGCATCTTTATCAGCTTGATGTAAAAAAAATGTCTTCCTTAATGGTGAGTTTGAAGAGAAAGTATTTATGAACTTACCACTAGGTTTTGAAGCCAACCTTTGGAACCAACAAAGTGTGCAAGTTAAAGAAATCCCTCTATGATCTTAAGCAATCTCCTAGAGCGTGGTTTGGACATTTTGAGAAAGCAGTGACAGATCATGGGTTTTGTCAGAATCAAGCATATCACACCATTTTCTACAAACATACTAGTCATCATGATAAGATGGTTGTTTTAATAGTCTATGTTGATGATATCATCCTCACAGGTAATGATGAAGCTAAGATGGACAACTTGAAGGGCAAACTAGTTAATGAATTCCAAATTAAAGACCCGAGAACCTTGAAATACCTCTTAGGGATGGAATTTGTTAGGTCAAAACAAGATATCCTCGTTAATCAAAGAAAATATGTCATTAATTACTTGAAGAGACGGGCTTACTTAGTTGTCGTACAATAGAAACTCCTATTGAACCAAACTTAAAATTGCAAGCTGCAAATGATACAAAGATAAAAGACAAGGAGAAATATTAAAGACTCGTGGGAAGACTTATTTATCTATCTCATACTTGTCCAAATACTGCTTTTGCTGTTAGTATGGTGAGCTAGTTCATGCATGCTCCAGGGCCAACCCACTTTGAAGTTGTCTACAAAATTCTAAGATATTGAAAAGGGACTCAAAGAAAAAGGGATACTATTTAAGAAGAATGGTCATTTACATGTGAAAATTTACATTGACACTAATTGGGCAGGTAGTACCACAGATAGGAGATTGACTTCTGGCTATTGTTCCTTTGTTAGGAGCAAAAAACAAAATGTGGTAGCCAGGAGTAGTGCTGAAGCAAAATTCAAGGCTTTAGCACATGGCATTTATAAAGGTATGTGGATAAAAAGATTATTGGAATAATTGAAATTTATCCAGGTAAGCCTATACGGGTTTACTGTGACAATAAGGCCGCTATCTCCATAGCAGACAATCTAGTCCTACATGATAGGATAAAATACATAGAGGTTGATAAACATTTTTGACTATGATTTATTATTCATTAGAGGGATCAGTGGTACTTAAGAAGTTAGATGTAACTACAAGGGAAAAGTAGTAATTTTGGCCCAGTTGTACTTACGAGCAATTTGTGAAGGGTCATTGTACTATTGACTAGTTATATTCAATAGACATAGAAATATATCTGTAGTGTAAAGAGTGCAGCTCTCAGTCTTTAATGGAGTCCCGACGGTCAACGGTTAGTGAACATTTTAAAGAAAGAATTTAATTAATTATTCACGTACCGTTGGAGTTTCAAGCTACAGGTCCATGAGGTCCCCTTTGTAGCTCAACCGGAATGAATGAGAATCAATTTTTGGATTAGTTTAAATTGTTCAAATTGATTGAGGGAATTAATTATATGTGATATAATTATTTTAATTTCATTATATATGTATTTGATAAATTATAATATAGTTTATTTGAGAGAAATTAAATATTTGAATATGATTCAAATATTAATTATGTGAATTGGATTCATCTAATTAAATTTAATATAAATAGCATTTATATTAAATATTGTTGTTGAGAGAATTAAACTATAGGTTATATTGTATTTGATACAATATTAAACTATAGGTTATATGTTATATTTGATATAACATATAGTTTAATATATAATACATGATAAAGTTGTTATCATATAAATATATTAAAGTTTTTGTTACATCTCGAAATTCAGGAAAGTTTAAGTTGGTTATCTAAAATTATTGAGTTTTAATATCTCTTTCATGTTTAAAAATTGGGATTAAATTAAAATAATTGAAAAAGCTTTTATTGGTTAAATTGAATTTAATTGATTAGATATTCAAACTAATTATATTGAAAATATTGAATTTTGTCTCCTTTTGATTTTGGATTTTGGAGCCAACTTAAATCAATTAAGGAGATAATTAATTTTATATGGTTTTAAATTGATTTAAATATTTGAAAGGATTAAAATTGTATCAAATTGATGGTCATTTAACTTTGGTTTTTGAAGTCTAAATTTAGATAATTTGAGAAGTTAATTGATTTATTAATTTAATAGAATATTTGGAGATTTTGGAGATATTGTGATAAATAATTTTATTTATCTTTTCAAAATTTGAAGTGAAAATGAAAGAATTGGATTTTTTTTAAAACTAAAGGAGAGTGAAACGAGGCCGAAAATTGGAGAGAAAACCATTCGATTTTTAAGCGACAACTTCCTTAAAATTATCGATTGCTAGAGTTTGAACCCTTGGATCGTGCTGAAATTTGGTCAGTCTATTCGGGACATATAGGGTTTCATGTTGTCATTGTTTGAAGCTTTGGTTTGTCCATAATCGCTACTAAATAAAATCAGTAAAACTGGAAATTCTCCTTCTCTCACTCTCGCAAACCTTCCTCATGCAAGACTCTCACTACTAGCCGTTAACCTAAACAATTTGTGTCGTCCGATAGCAACACCTGCTGCCTATCTATGGTTGCCATCGCCGCTTGCGCCATTGTCACCGGAATTGATATCTTGGGTAAGTTACTTGGTGTTTTTGGGTTTTCTTTAGAAGATCTTGAATACCCATCAAATTTTGGTTTAAGTTTTGGCTCATCCATATTATTTTGATGTTGAAATTGGATTTTACAGACACTCAAGGTGCTTTTCGATAAGATTAAAATTGTTACGCATCCTTTTTTTTAAGGTTTGGGGTCTTTGTTGAGAATTTTTGGACATCCACTAAGTGTCGGCTTAACTTTTGTTTTAATTATGATTTTTGGAGGTTAGATTAAAAGGTCAAAAATTGTTGTTCATTAAAGTTAAAGGTTGATTTTGGTGATATAGTTGTTGGACTGTGTTGATTTTGAAGCTTCCGAATGGTTTTGGGATCAAACCACATGTTGGGTAAGTTTTTGGAGACATTCGAATTAAGTTGTGATTGGAATTATGTCCTAAATGATGGAATTAATTTTGATTGTTATTATAGTATTTGATTCAAGAATCGAAGGATTTTGAAGTGATCACCAAATTTGAGATCAATTTTGAAACAATTTGTGTTAGTAATTGGACCTTGGGACTGTAAATATTTGGCCTTAATGGATGATGTAAATTAGTTGATCGAGAATTCTGACCTTATTTTGGAAATCCTAATTTTTGGTTTATCACTTAGGACTTGGTTCATGATCTTTTGGGCAAATAAGAATTAAGGTTGTTTAAGCTCGTATTGACTAAAACTTGAGGTAAGTATCCTACTGATTCCCTTCGAACCAGTCATCCCTATCACTTGGACTGCTTATTTAAGATTACCTGAACTATTTACTTACATGGACTATTTCTTGAGTCTGCTAATATGGATTTGACTGATTATTCTAGACTATTGGGATGATAATTTATGAATGATTTGTGGACCTTCGGATTACACACTACAACTAATTCATGTTCCTTCGAGTTCATGTCTATGACTGATTCGTAGACCTTTGGGTTACACAATATAACTGATTCATGTTCCTTCGGTTTCATGTCTATGACTGATTTGTGGGCCTTCGAGTTACACACTATGATTGATTCATGTTCCTTCGAGTTCATGTCTATGACTGATTCATGTTCCTTTGGATTCATATCTATGACTGATTGGTGGACCTTCAGGTTACACACTATGACTGATGTGTGCTCCTTCGAGATCACTACGACTAATATGATGGGTGTACATCGATACCTAGATAAACTAGCTAACAGGTAACTTAGAGGGCCCAATAGCAGGTCACTTACTACATATTGTTATACTCATCCTTTTCTCTTTTATGTTTTTCTTTCCGACAATGACAGGAATGGATTGGCGAGGGACAGACGGGACCCGTGATAGAGCCATATGGGGACATTAGAAAATGTTTCCACACATGTTTTTTTATATTTATTTAGATTTTTTTTTTACTCAAGATTGTAGACATATGACGTGTTTTATTGTTTTATTTTGAAATATTATTATTATTTTAATATATATATATTTGGATCCCAAGTAAATGTGTTGCTTATTTGATTTATTTATCAAATTAATATTTTAGTTCTAAATAGTCATTCGTGTTTTCACTAAATTTATGTCGGCCAAAATTTTGAATGAAAATGTGCAATATGTCGTAATGGTCCTTGTCTAAGTACTGGAAAGGTTGGGTCGTTCCAGTTTTTATTAAAATTAATTTTAATTTTAAAAACAATTTTAGGGAGGGAGTACTCTCTCCCTCTTTTTCTCTCTAGAACGTGAGAGCGGATTTCAGTTTTGTTTTTTTGCTGGTTATTCATCTTCTTCTTCCTGAAGAAAAATTACAGAAAGGTTCTCTATATTTTTCAATCTCATTCTAATCTCTTGTTCTCATCTCTCAAAAGTTCCCTCTCTTTCAAAATAGCTAGAGCCCACACCTCTTAGATTCTCATCCAGAGAATATAGTGGATTTCTCGTGGTGGTGTTCTTTTGGTTCGAGGGTTTCTTTCTTAAGAATTGATCTTCAAATGTAAAGGTTTTTGAAACTTATTTTATTTTTTTATAAATTATTTTAGCATGCTGTAAATTAATTTTAGATGCATAATTTATGTATGTGTTTGTTGTAGAATTAATGTTCTGGAAATTTTGGGTTTGGATCCAATCCCGTTTTCCACTCAAGAACCTTTAATGGTTCCTTCAATTGGTATCAGAGTGGGGTTTTTGGCCTAGAAGTTTTCCAAAATTTTGAAAAAAAAATTACAGATTATGGTGGGATATTTGCACTCTGTATAATTCATATGATGAATGTTAATGAATATTGTTTAAAATTATTGGATGTTTTAGGGATTGGCACTTTAGATTATTGCTTTGAATTTACAAAATTGTTTTATAAAGGCCCATGTTTTGGGGCATAATTATGTTATCGATTGTGTATTTTAAGTCCATGAGTTGCTCGTGATGTTTCCAGTGACAATTTGGTGAAAATGGGACCAAAATAGGAGGCATTTCGAAGAAGTTCGAAATTGTACTGTGGGTGACTATATAGTAGCGTCGTGACGCTGGCGATGCAACGGACAAAAGTTATCTCCATAGCGTCGTGACGCTAGGACACTACATCACGACACTCCAAGATGGAGAAGATGCACGGTTTAGCCTGGGTTCGCGCGCGGTTTGTGGTTTGTTGGTCCGGTTTGGTTTGGGGGTCCTCTAGTTCGAGTGGTTGGGTTTTTCTGGACCAGTTCATGACTAGTTCGAGTAGTTCGCTGTCTGGTTCGGGCGGTTCAAGGCCCAGTTCACTTGTTTCAAACTGGATGACTATTATTTTGTAATAGTTAGTTTTAATTTTATTTTAGGTGTCCAATCCCAGATCATTAATTGCCTTTAAATTATGCATGTGATGTATGATTTAAAATTTTATTATTATATGCCATAATGTATGCCATATAGTATAAAATCCCACCATAGGTTATGCATTTAATTTCATGCATCATTTATATTATAAGTGTTATAATTTATATAATTGCATGATTTAATTTTATAGCATACTCATGCATCATATACTATAAATGTTATAATGTATGCACATGCGTCAATTATATAAGAGTTAAAATATAGTGTATGGATGTATGTTTGAATGTATGTTATTATTTATTTCATTACTTTAGTATATAAATATTATGTATGTTATTAATGAAATGGAATTGCATGTAGCATGTCACCACTTTAGGGTAATTTATAATCATTATAATATCACCTAAGTATGCTGCAATGTATGGTTTTAATTTATTTCATTTGCTTATAATTGTTATAAAAAAAATAAAATTAAAAATTAAAATCAATAAATCAGAATTGCATACAAACATTAGATTAAATTCATTTTTTAAAATAGTTTTAAAATTTGAATCAAATGGACCTAAGATCACATTTCTAATGAGATTAGAAATTTAGTTTAATCTTTTAATCGGTTTAATAGGATTAATATGATTAAATTAATAGGATTAAAAGTCTTGAACAGGAAAATTCTTCAAGGTGAACGAGCATAGACTCAAAATCTACAATAAAGGGCATGTAAACCAAATCTAACTGGGCTTGCGTCATACACTTCATAATCCTCTTCACCAACGTCGAGTAAACGACGCTAAAAATTTGCAAGACAAGACAATTTTTTTCCCTTTCTTTCCTTTCTTTTTCATTTCTTTTTTTTTTTTTTTTTTTTTTTTTTTTTTTCTTAGCATATTTTTGTTAATAAAAAGAGTAATGGATTCTTTTCCCTTTCTTTGTAGGTTATTTCAATAAAGAAGAAAAAAGAGAGCTCAAAAAGAAAAACAAAAGCAAGGAATTCTCTCTCAAGCAAAAAAATAATCAACCACAAGAACCATGGATGTTTCTCTCTACATCCCTTACTTTTTATTCTTGATCTCATTTTCATATTTCAAACATTAAGGACAATGTTCCATCTTTAAGTTGGGGTGGGAAACATTGCATGTTCTTGGTATTTTTTTATTAGCTTTGTAAATGAGTCTAACTGAAAATTTTTGCTCTCTAATGATCTATATAGAATCGTAATAATGCATGTATGGAACCCTTGAGCATCTGAGCTCAGGTTAATAGATTGTTGATTAGTTAGACTGATTACATAGATTTTGCGACTCTGATTTGATATGTCTTGATAAATTTGAGGCTTTGATTCATTTTGATAGCATAATTTTGATTCTTTGGTAACATAACCATTGAATCCTTGATGCTCCAAAAGACCATTTTGCTCTGAATCAATAAATGCATGATTGATTGAATGCATGAAAACACAATAAAAGAATCTCATTCATTTTCTTTTATCCATCATTTAATTTACTCAATTATTTCATTCTTATCAATGAAACTTTGATGACACACTCTTTTAAGTAAAAATACAAACAAAATTTTAGACCTCTTAAAATTTTCAAACAAAATTTTGAAACCATTTTTCAAAAGAAAAAATTCTTTTCCTTTTAAATTCATAAAAAAAAATGGAATACTTTGCTTTTGGATTTATTTAAAATATTAAAATTTTTAGAAACGTCATATCTACTCAATTTTTTTTGTTATCCCAATAGGACAACTTTTAGTCTAAGAACAACCATCTTGTTAGATTAGCAAATCTAGACAAAGGGGATAAAATAGGGGCCTTCTAAAAAAAGAGAAATTGCTAGCATAAAAAAATAAATAAAGCAAGCTTGCAAAATAACATAACTTTCACTAACGGGCGTGTGTGCATGGATAGAGGTGAAAGAGCTACCTTCATCGTATTTTTGTTAGGGCCCACGAGAAAAGAGTGATAAGTTCCCAACGGTGTGAGTGTGAAAGCTATCTCCCTATGTAAAAGAAATGTCAATTAAGTTTTATGTGTGTGAGTTTAAAAAGGCACCCTTGTATTAGAATTGCCTCTCTCTAATGCAATTTAGGAATATCTTAAACCGATAACGGGATCAGTGTAGGCGAAGAGGAGTTGAGAGATAGATGTCATCTTTTCACTAGTTTCTTGGCCTTTAAATAAACTAAAACTTGGTAGTTTTTTCTTTTATGACTTTTCAAGAAATAGATCTTCTTTTTAAAAATAAGTTTCAACTCTTTGTTAGCAAAATTTTAAAATTCTAATTAGATGTTTGTATCATTACTTCCTTGATTATTGATAAAAGAGATGACAATCAAATGAATGTGTGAATCAATTGAATGAATAAACCATTTAAATGAGTAAATGAAACTTTGAAAAAGTCACAATAAACGAATTCATATTTTGCTTGAGTAAAGGCATGTTTCTACTTTCTAACTTGCTCGGGATGACCAAGAGCTAAGTTGGGGGTATTTTGTTAGGTCTTGAAAAGAACCATGATTTCTATGTTAATTCCCTCAATTCTACTTCAATTCTTTACTTAAAATGTATATTTTATAGGTAAAATCTAATCCTAACATCAGTGGAGTCATCATGAAGAATTTGGAGCTAAATCGAGCTCAATTACGTAAAACAGAATCACTCAAGAAGAAGATCAAAACCAAATTACCATTCTATCCCTCAGCTAAAGCAAAACAACACATTTTAGAAATACTCGGAGCATCGCAACGCTGCCAAATCAACACTACCCAACGCTGCCGCCACCTACAAGACAAAATGCTACATTTTGCTGCAAAACATGACAGCATCACAACACTCTACTCTACACAGCGTCGTAACGCTCTGGAAAATGACAAAAAAAATAAAAATTGCACGCCTGCACAAGCCAGCATCGAGCCCCCAAATTTGTAGGGTTGCAATGTTGCGACCCTCTTTAGTACAAAAACCTCAATTTCAGACTTGAATGAGGGAAGAACTTCATTTTTTTGTTGAGAGTAAATTTGATTCCACAAAATTAGAGATCTTTTCTCTGTATTTTTTAGGGAGATTCTGTCAATTTAGTTCAATCTTTGTGCATTTCAATGTTGAACTCAATGGATTACTTGAATAATTTGCATCTCCATGAGTAGATAAGTCTTTTCCTTGGGGAATTATGTAGATTAGCATTGTTGAGATTTTTCTTTAAATTTCTTCATGTAATTACTTATTTTTTAATGTTCTTACTGAGATTTTGAATAAAATTGATTAAAAGTTAATTGACAACTCGAATTTAATCAATTTTTGTATGCAAAATTACATGGTTCTATAATAAAATTGAAATTAGGTTGCAAGAATTTGTAATCTTGATAGAAAATTTGGACTTCTTTTCCTATTTTCTTGAAAAAAAACTTGCTAATTTGGAACATTCATTTAATCAGTCTTAATTTTTCAGTCTTTTGATTTCAAGAAATGTCATAGTTAAGAAAACTCATGAGTTTAATGCAATTTAAGGATTAATTTTGAAATGTCTTTAGGAATAAATTAAGAACTAAATTAGGGTTAATTATTTAATAGGCTAATTACGACATTAGGGGTGATCCTTAATGAAATATGGAACAATTAATTGCATGAATTTTGTTGAGTCAATGATAGAAATTACTAAATCTACATAATATCCCCAAGATTTATTTTTCCATTGAAATTCATTATATAATCTCTCTCATTTCTCTCATTACTGTAATTTTCCTATCAAGTCTTGCAATTTATTTTTTATAGATGTTCCCTTGGGATCGACCTCTTACTCCCACTATTACTACCTAGTAGTTTTAGCCGTTGTTTGAGTATTATAAATTTTATTTGTTTGAGTTAGATAGAACTAACGACAGCTATTTTTAGCACCGAACACTCCCTTAAGGACGATGTGGCGCAACACCCTCTTCTGGCCCGAGAAGGGTCTGGTCATGGTTAGACTATGATTTATTGTTCATCAGAGGGATAAAGAGTTAGATGTAACTACAGGGGAAATCGGTAATTTTAGCCCAGCTGTACTTACAAGCAATTTGTGAAAGGTCATTGTACTATTGACTGGTTATCTTCAATGAACAAAGAAATATATCTGTAGTGCGAAGAGTGCAGCTCTCGGTCTTTAGTGGAGTGCCCAACAGTCGACGGATGGTGAATATTTTAATTAAAGAGTTTAATTAATTATTTGCAAACTTTTGGAGCTTCAAGCCACAAGTCCATGAGATTCCCTCTAGAGCTCAACGAAAATTAATAAGAATCAATTTTTAGATTAGTTTGAATTGTTCAAATTGATTGAGAGAATTAATTATATGTGATATAATTATTTTAATTTAATTATATATGGTATACATTATAATATAGTTTATTTGAGAGAAATTAAATATTTGAATATGATTCAAATATTAATTATGTGAATTGGATTCATATAATTAAATTTAATATAAATGGAATTATATTAAATATCATTGTTGAGAGAATTAAACTGTAGGTTATATTGTATTAGATACAATATTAAACTATAGGTTATATTTGATATAACGTATAGTTTAATATATATTATATGATAAAGTTGTTATCATATAACTATATTAAAGTAACTATATTAAAGTTTTTATAAAAATTAATTTGTTTTATTAATTTTAATTTTAAAAACAATTTTAGGGATGGAGTCAACTCCCTCCCCTTTTTCTCTCTAGAACGTGAGAGTAGGTTTCAATTTTTTTTTTTTTTTTTTTTTTTTTTTTGCTGGTTGTTCATCATCTTCCGTTCTATAAGTTTTTTAATTTCATTCCAATCTCTTGCTCTCATCTCTCAAAAATTCCCTCTCTCCCAAAACAACTAGAGACTACACCTCTTGGATTCTCATCTGGAGAATACAGTGGATTTCTCGTTGTGGTGTCCTTTTGGTTCGAGGGTTACTTTCTGGAAGAATCGATCTTCAAAGGTAAGGGTTTCTGAAACCTATTTTACTTTTATGTAAATTAGTTTGAGCATAATGTAAATTAATTTTACCGTACATCCGTAAATTTTGGATTTGGGTCCAATCCCGTTTTCCGCTCAATGATCTTCAATGATTCCTTCAAATTTGTAATTTGTCAAAATTTATCATTCAACCATTGCTTTTGTAGATAGAAACTATTGTCATACATGTACAAATAATTCAAACACACATATATATAGATCTTATATCTTTAAATTTTATATTTTTTTGTTTCCTACATTCCTTCATGAGGTTTGTTTTTGAAAGTATATTGGATCAGACATTTTTCAAGTTTATGACCTAGAATTTTAAAGTTTCGATACATTTTAGAGATGAAAATTGAAGTTTAGAAAAGAGTTAAAATTCAACAAAAGCAAAGTGTAATTTCTAGAAATTTTTAATTACGATTGCTTAATTAATATAGAATATGTGATAAATGATAATAGTGAGAAGAAAATTTGGGTGCTCTTTCGCTGCACTATGTTGATGCTCAATAAAATTTTGACACGTGACAAATAATTTTTAAAAAAATAATTTATTATTATTATTTTTTTTTTTTTTTTTTTTTGAGGATAAAAAAGAGATGCACATGAGGCTGACTAATCATTACTCATAAGGAAACTACACGTAACTTGACCTATTTCTCTCTCAATTGGTTCATACCATCTTTAATATTGTAGTCAGAGAATGCAATGACAAATATTTCAAATTCTTCTTTTCAAAATTTTTATGATTTCACAACTTAGGCTGATTATCAACTACAAGATTTGCCTGAAAAGATTGGACATATTTATGTATATATATACAAGTAATCCCAACAAAGTGCTCTTGTTTGTTTCCTTGGAGTAATTTTCCTTTTTTTTTTCTTTTATTCTTGCTATTTTTTAGGTTGAAAGTGTTTGAAATAATTTTAGTTTTACCCATTTCTTTTTAGACGTATGAAAAGAACAATTTGTCATAATTTCAAGCAAACTAAGAATAATTTTAATTTCACGTGAAAATTAAAAATGAAATAGCTATCATCATTTTATTAGTCTAAATAAATACTTTTGTTTGATTCGGTTAATAATTAATATTACAATCGATTTAGATATGTTTGAATTTGTTTGACCTCGTTTGATAACTATTTAATTTTCGATTTGTAAAATTATGTTTGTTTTCTCACAACTTTTTCAAATCAAACACATGATTTTCTTGCAAAAACTTGAAAACGAAAATAAGTTTTTTAAAACTATTTTTTTAATTTTCAAAACTTTGGTTTTTAAACTAACCTTAAAAAAAAGATGGCAAAACATGTGTTTGTAACCTTCATTTTGAGGCAACTAGAAGAATAGTCATATTAAATTGGTAGTTTTGAAAATTTTAAAAATAATAAAATATCCAAATATTGATTAGACCAAAATACCCTTCTTCCAAATGAATAATCATATATCAAATTAAGAACACTTTAACCAACTGTTAGATTTTAAATTCTCTAAAATGAGTTTAGAAGATTCTAAACAATAATTCATACGTTTATAATGGCAAGTCACGACATATTAGATACAAGCATAATTCGATAAGAAAATTATTCTTTAATGAAATAATTTTCATTGATTATGTTAAATCAAAAGAGAATATTGTAGATCCTTTGATGAAAGGAATGTCAAGAGAGTAAGTCACATATACATTAAGAGAAATGGAGTTAAAGCCAATGAAATGATTTACCTGGTGAAAATTTAACCTAGTTGACTGGAGATCCCAAGATCTAGATTCAATGAGCAAATTAGTTGGATAATTCATAGTTGTACACTAAGAAACTCATAGTTTCTTCCTATTTCTATGATTTTTAGAGCGTGTGATCTATTTATTCTAAGGTTATATTGATATCTTGTTTTACAAGAGGAGTAATGGCAAGATGCTCTTAATAAATATTACTTATCTGTGTGAAGGTTCAATCATTTTTCTATTCTATTTGTTTATTGATATTTAATGGTTTTCTTATTTCCAACTGATAAGGCAACTCTAACTCTCAGACCAAAGACCCAAGCTATTATGTAGCAAAAACTCTGAGTCTAAGAAATTAACATCTCCCAATACGATTTAATTCAAACCTGAGAAAATGCTAGAATTAGATTACCTCTTGATCGAAGATCTAGAAGCAAGATTGGAAAATCTTGTTCTAGATTGAGTCACTCCACAATCAACTTGATCAATGTTAGATTGAATGGCTCACATGCATTCTGTCACAAGAATTGCAAAATTCTAAGGGAAAAGTCTCAGAATATGAGATCTCAAATTTCATTAATCAAAATTTTAATCTGATTACAAATGAAGAATAGAAGGTTTTATATAGCTTTGTAGAGATTCTAATCTATTTAAAAGAAATCAATAAAAAAGTTCCTCGATGGTCATACAAATTAATCGACGAGTTAGAACAATAGGAAGGAGAAAACTATAAAAGTATGGCAGAAGATCATGAAATTCGTTCAAGAAAAGCCAAACGTGTTGTAAATTTACTGATAATCTAGAAACTAGAGATACTTATACTAATACCAAAGATACAAATAATCCTGATCAAACAGACAAAGTTGCTTTTATACGGTATTCTCAACAATCAGATTTTCGTTGAGACATAAGCAAAGGCTCTATGCGTACTCAACGACGTAAAACAATTACTTGCAAAATGTTTCAAGCAAATGTACATTCTTATCTTTTTTTTTTTTTTTTTTTAAGACTAGACAAATCTTTTTTTTTTCTTTTCAACCTCTATCTTCCAACCACTATCTTTAATGTAACATCATTAATGACAGCCTCCATCTTAGACTAGACATAAGATTTAATACTTAAAAGCTAGAAATTAATTAAAAAAACAAATAACTCTAAAATTAAAATACTGGAAATTAATTAAAAAAAACTAAAGTTTACTAATGCATTTCATCTCTTGATCCATATCACCAAATTTAAGTTTGGTTTGTTTAATTAATGTTTTCAACATTAAAGATTTAGTTAGTTAAGTTTATATTAGAAAAGAAAGAATCTTTACATTTTTAATGTAATCTATTGAAGTTTGGGTAATTATGATAATTTGCTATATTTCACATCTTGAAATTAGTTTCTCATATTTATAAGTGAAACCTTTTAATTTGTCATTTATCTTGTTAGCCCTAACATGAAGGGGAATTGAAGTGTAGGGCAGAATTTAAGGTTTCATTCTGAAAAATAACAAAACTGCCCAAGAATAAGAATTATGGCAACTCATGTGACATGCACATGGCCACAAATTTCTAAATCCCTAATTTGCCCTTGCCTTGTTCGTAGGTGTTGTTATTGATGAAACAACAAATACCAAGTAATTCCAGAATAGAAAATAGGGTCGAGGTATATATACAGGGTAATTGCTAATATTTGTCGAGGACAACTACCCTCTTGCTCATGTAATTAACATAATCTCTATATTTTATTATTATTTTAGATTCTGTTCAATCACTTTTCGAATTTATCTCACCTTAATTAAATATCCATATTTTTCTACCAAATTTATATTTGAAATATCCATATATTATTAAATTTTCTTTTATCCATATATTTTATTCAAATCTCTATATCGTTTTTCATAATTTTATACATACATTCTTAATAAATTAGCTATATATTTCTCACATTCTTAATAAATTAGTTGTATATGCTATTTTTTATATTATTTTAATGATTTGGGAAAAAGAAATATCACCTAAAAAAATGGCCATGCGTTGATTGCACAAGAATAAATTGGATTGTTGCTCCATACATTTCTATAACTTTTGTTACTCACACAAAGGTTTCATCGATTTAGGTTTTCTTGTGATTCTTTAACAAGCTACTATTTTTGCTATGGTTTTACACTTAATTAGACTCCTATTTGATGGTCAATGGGATGAGAGTACTCAGAACCATGATTTTTGAAATTTTGAGGCATGTGTTCCATCAAATTCATCGTTCCAAAAATTTGTTGAATATAACCAAGATAACTTTTTCCCTCCGGTGAGTTAACTATATCTCGTTTGACAATGTACTGGATTTGTTCTGTCAATTCGAATCTTATTAGCATTGTCAAAGATAAAGATATTTTGTAGTTGATGTCAGTATTATCATATTCCCCCCAAATTAATTTATGTGTAGTGGTTGACCATCTCTCATCTATTGACACAAACACTCGAAATACACTGTATTTGAATAGTGAATCAGCAAACATTGATCATGAAGGAAATCGGAATCACAATTTCCATGAGCAGCGGAAGCAAGAATATTCCAAATTACAATCATGAATCAACAAATCATTTACAGTCGACTTCAAACAAACAGTTATACAATTATACAAAGAAATTACAGTATGAACAATACAGAAGAACAGAGATCAAACTCTACGCACATCGGCAGAAACTTCTCCACGCTCCAATGTGCACTCTGATCGAACAACATCGACCACAAACACTCAATCTACATGATCGCAACACCGCACGAACACAGCATGAATACTTCGCACTCGTCCTCAACGATAACCTCGGTCACGAACTCCTCCACAACACGAATGGCCTCCACGGCACCACGAACGGCCTCCGAAAAACCTCGACGGTGTCGAGTTGAGTCTGACACCACCAACAAGGCGACCTTGGTATTCTCAGTGTGAGAATCCAGAGGGTGGGCTCTGTTCGAACTTGGTGTGAGGCAGACGAATGGAGGAAACAGTGATCGCGTACACGACTGGGCAAGTGGGAGAAGTCGGAGACCTATCGTATAGATCAATGCCCAATCGTTTAGATAAAACTATGCGATCGTCTAGCAAAATCTATTCGATCGTTTAGCTCTATCATCTAGCTTCGTCTGTTGCGTACAAACTCTACACGGTCGTTTACTTTGGGCCAACGATCATCTAGCACAGCTATGCGATCATTTAGTAAACACTATACGATCGTTTAGCTCGCACCTGTACGATCGTTTAGCTCGCCCAGCTGTCGTTTAGTAAATCTGTATTTACTTCACGACTTTCGTGAGTTTCTTTTCGCCGGAGAGAAAACTCAAAATGTTTTCAAACTTTTTGTGAAAAACTTCTTTTTCAAAAAAGGGAAACTACTTTCCTTTATACTCACGACTACCATGATCCAATAACCACCTACTACTTTGGTTATTTAAAAGAAAAAGTATTAATTATCTAATAATTAATATTATTATAAACATAAATGATAACTAACTTATCATACTATATTTATAACCTATAGTTTTAATATTTCATCTCATGAAACATATAAACCATAGTTCATTTTCTATTCCATGGTACTCAATGTAAATCTCATTTACATCAATCCTCCACTAGATGTATCTTATACATCATACCGATTATATCATATATAACCAAAATACCTCTTGTCAATTTGAACATTTCAAATCAACACCAAGAACTGATCCTCAACAGAAACCAAGCTACCAAGGGGACCTCATGGACCTGTAGATCTGAAGCTCTAACGGTATGTGAATAACAGACTAAACTCTTTAGTCACGGGATCCACCATCCGTTAACTACCAGACACTCCACAAAAGACCGATAGCTGAACTCTCCTCACTACAGATATATTATGTGTCCATCTTAAGTACAGCTGGGCCAATAACCGTTATGCCCTTGTAGTTACATCTGTCTCCTTAAGTACCATTGATCCCTCTAATGAACATAAGTCATAGTCCCACTATGACTGAGTCTTCTCTTCCAAAGAGAAGTTTCGTCCATTATGTTCAAGCCCCGGAATCAACCTTAAGGGAGCAATCTCTCTACTTATCCCTACTTCGGGAAAGGAGTGAATTCCATATTGTGGATTGAGCTCCCAGTTCTCAAATCAGACAAGTCCCCAAAAAGGTAGGCATGTTGAGTTGGCAATCTGGCCACTCTCACCCATACTAATCAAAAGACCACCTTCAAAGGCAAGAGTTCACAAAACACTCAGGATTGAGGTCGTGTCACCTATGGTCATTTAGGTGAGATGCAAGTATTTAGTATCAACGGCGTTATATATAGAGTCTAGTCATCTCGTGGTCCAAGTCTTATACAAACTTTTTGTATAGGACACCCCCGCTCAACATCTCCACACGAATGGTCAAGATCAACTATCTGTAGTACTTTACAACATTTACAAAGCTCTACAAAGTGGGCCGTATCCGTAGTGTCACCAGGATCAGGTATCCCACCTTAATCCTTATACTACAGACCGATTTAGGTTATCACTTAAGGCATGATCCACTTGTATATCACATATACATGCTTAAATTCACGTAAAATAACCAAGAAGCTTTGTTTATTGGATATGATTAAATGCCAGAATTAAATAATACTTATTTTATTCATTGAACAATGTGTATCTTTACAAAACATCGAGACTCCGGAAGAATTAGGACACTAATCCCAACAGATCATTCTTCCTAACATCCTGAGGGCAACACTGAAATAGTTGATTTCCAAGATTTCGATTCCTTTCAATCTGTTATTGCCATTAGAGTAGGTTTACTTTTTAGTAGCAAGTTTGTATTGAAGAAAACAGTTTATTTGCTTGCTCTTAAAAATAGTTTTGTACTTACTACTACTAAGTCAAACAAAATTTCATTTGAAATTCATCAAGGATATGTCTTGTGGGTGGTATCTATGTCTAGAGGGGGTAGTGTACGGATGGTTCGAAAATACATCGATATCCGTAAATATTCTATTGACATTGTTAAAGATGGTCATCTGCAAGCAACATCTTGGATTATTGTTGAGTGTACAAAGTCATTTTTTAAAATGAATGACAAAGTCTCATGTCGATCGTGTGATGTTGTAAGCTATATGAGAAAACAACATGATGTAAATATAAGTTATGATAAAGCTTGGAGAGGTCGTGAGATTGCCCTCAATTCCCTGAGGGGAACTCCTGGGTCTTCATATGTCGGTTTGTCACCATTTTTTGCTGCGTTGATTGAAAAACAATCCTGGTATTTTTCTTGTCTATATTTAGTTTAAGCAATTATATACAGTCTATTTTGTCTTGTATAATCAATCTAAATGTTGTTTCCTTACAAGAACATATACAGCATAAGAATCTAATAATGAAGGTGGGTTTCAGTATTACTTTATGGCCCTTGTTGCTTCCATAGATGCATGGAAATTTTATTTTCCTATTATGTCAATTGATGATGCTAGTCTAAAGCATAAATTTATTGGGACATTATTGTCTGCTTGCACACTTGATGGCAACTCGCAAATTGTACCTCTTGCATTTAGTATTGTTAATTTTGCGAATGATGCATCTGAAGGAACTCAAAATGAAAGGAACTTTGAGCGGAAGCAAGATCATCCCAATTTTCACTTTTTATTGAATGTAAGTTTTTACAGTAAATAAAGAACAAAATA
>NW_028325853.1:0-57551 GCF_027475165.1 Benincasa hispida | reverse complement strand
CCATGTGCACATGTCAACAATTTTCGTCAGACATACTTAAGTGTTCTGACAATTCCCATAAGAACATGATGACAATTCCCACCAGACCTCCACGAAGTACACTAACATTTCCGGGTACCTAATCCAGTGATTTGAAATCTACTTTCCTCAAAACCACAATAAAATCATAATACAATCAAGCTCTTTTGTAATCCTTAGATAAAACTTGTTTATCTAAATCATGCATTCAAGTTTCATAAAACTAAATTATGCTTGAGTTCATTCATAAAAAATACTTACTATAATACTTTAATACCACAAGCATATATTCATAGTTTAAAATATTTGGAAATAAAACCACATAGAGTTTAATGATAAAGATTTTTCTTTCTCCAAGTCTTCCCAGCTTCCTAGTTTTCTCTTGAATCTTGAACCTGAATTAGTCCAAATTTATCTTAGCAATACTATGTTTAGGGCTAAAATAACCTTAGAATACCTTTTTTACCCTAAATTTAGTTTACCAACTCCAACCGTTCGCGAGCCCGTCCGACGCCATTCAAAGCCACCACGTCAGTTTTTTCTTCACGTCTTTCGTTCAGTCACTGCTCAAGCGTCATCCACTTTTGGCATCACCGGATCTATTGATTAAGATTTCTGCAGTTTGGGTTGTTTACCATTGATTTTTAAATGCCCATTTACTTTTGACATCAATCGGTTGATGCCCATTGTGTTTCAGCTTTGGATTAAAGTTTTTTTTTTTTATGTATTGAGATGTCGATCATTGAAGTTGGAGTTTATTTCATCAAGTTTTGTGAATTTCGTGTCTGAAGCTCAAGTGTAGTTCGGCTTAGCAAACACTTCAGGATTCGATTCAAGATTCATATTAGGCAAGGAAGAGGATAAATTTGTTCAGATTAAGCCCAAATTCTGAAATAAGTAATCTTACTACTGAAACCGTCATTGTGTCGGGTGATAAATTTATGATTTATTTTGAGGATTTCAAGACTAGTTACAAGGATAATTTTGACTGTTCTGTTAAATCTATTTAGAAAAGATATATGAGCACGTGACACTATATCTGAAGCATTTTAATGTATGAGCATTGATTTAGAATTTTATGAGACATATTAAAAGTACGATTGGGCATGACCCTAAATTATGAGTTAAGCGACATTACTACTTAAAGCTAGGTGAAAGTTGGAGCATTTTGATATACATATTTATGTGATTTATTATGAAAGTGTGTAGGCTATATGATGTATTATGAAATTTCAAATGTTTGATTGTTTACATGAGTTAGTGCATGAAAGTGATGTACTAGAGTTGATCCATTAAAACTAGATTTAACACATACGTTTAGGTTAATTAACATGACCTTAATGGGGAGATTTTAGAGGACTCATGATTATGTGAATGTTATATGTAATATGAAGTTAGATGCAATCTCTTTTCCTTTCCAGGCTATGTGACTGCATGAAAGTGATGCATGTCCAAGGCCGCTAGTACATGAAAGAGATGTACTAGGGTTAGTGTATATGAAAGTGATACATAACTAGAGGGTATTGGGTGTACGTAAGAGGTGCACGCTTAGTGGGTTGTGTGTATACGAAAGAGGTATATACACAACCATGTGTACAAAAGAGGTATGCATCCCTACATTCATAGAGGGGATCTGGGGTGTACAAAAGAGGTACACACTCAGTGGGTTATGTGTATACAAAAGAGGTGTATACATAACCAGGTGTACGAAAGAGGTACACATTAAGTGGGTTATGTGTATACGAAAGAGGTGTATACGTAACCATGTTTACGAAAGAGGTACACATTAAGTGGGTTATGTGTATACGAAAAAGGTGTATGCATAACCATGCGTACATAAGAGATTGTGTTTCTTTCGGGATTCATCAGAGATTGTGTTTCCTTCGGGATTCACCATAGATTGTGTTTCCTTCGAGATTCAATAGGGATTGTATTTCCTTCGGGATTCATCAGAGGTTGTGGGTCCTACGGGACTTACTAGAGGTAGTGGGCATACTTAACTACAGTAGGATAGAAATAAGTTTTTCATGTATGTATGTGTCCCATGAGAACTAAAGCAGTTTATATGTTCCACTAGAGGTAGGAATCTAGAGAACATAGATGTCTAGCTTGACCCCAGTAGTGGGGTTACTTACTGAGTATTTTTATATTCACCATTTCTCATGTTTATGTTTCAGGTAAGAGTAGGGACGCACTGGTGAGTGACAAGCGGAATCCGTGATCGAGACACTGGGACCAGTTTTATGCTTCCGCTCATGATGTTTAGATTTCTTTCATGTTTTGCAACTTTCAATCTTGATGTTTGAAACTTACTGTTTAATGTTCATTTCCAGTCTTTTACAGATTTCTAGACTCATTAAATTCTAATTATGATTTATGGGTACCCTGTTATTTGACTTTTTATTTAGTTTTAAATGAAAATCTTTTATTTAACTTTATTTATTTAACATTTATTTCACCATAAAAGAGTGTCGTTTTAAGTTCCATGCATATGTGTATTTAGTAATGGTCTAACTTAAGTCCTAGGGGGTCGGGTCATTACATAGTGGGTCCTTCTCAGCTCATACTCAGCTTGTTGGACGCATCCCAGACAATAGTTGAGCGCATAGTTTATCGACGAACGATGTCAACGACGATCGACCCCCCATTCTCACCTCAATGACCTAATTTCTTCATCTCACACCTCCCTCTTGAATTTCTTTGGGAGCTTCACGAAATTATGAGGTGAAATGCACTCCCCTAATGATATTTAAAGACTTGTCACCTCACCTTTTTGTTTGACAGCTCCTCCTTGCATGCATGTCTAGGTATCTTCCCCTAAAGTTGTTTTCACCTCAAAGTTGGCCACCTCCTATGCATGCATCGGCTCACCCTTCTAAGTGTCAACTCATAAGGATTTATCACCTCAGAGTTGGCCACCTCCTACTTGGACTTAGTCAAGACTTCTTCAAAATTTGCCACATACTCCCTCTAGCTATCAACTTGGCCTTGCTCCCCAAGTAACCTCGCTTTTGAACGCATCTTTCCTCATATTGAACATATGGATCCTTTTTCATGTGCCCAACTTTTATTCTCCTCTTGCCACATCATACTTAAAACTCCAACCTTTGTGGCTTCAACTCTTGATTGACCTCAATGCTTTACTTTAGGCGCATGGTTCCATACCATGCGCCTAACCTACCTCCCTTTTGCTACTTAGAATGCATAATTCCCAAACCATCATGTTTTCTCATTTTTTTAAAAAAATTTTGCCTTCTTCTTATAACATGGTTTCTCCCTTTATTATTTTCCTAAATGTTCGAGCTCACTCACCCTCCTTACTTTTCAAGTATGTGCCCAAACATAGTTCTCCTATGCTTCCAAGATGCGTCCAAGGTGTATCAAGTTTACCTCTTGAGGTCTTGAATCCAAGGTGCCCTTTCCTTCTCTTGTTTAGTGTTGATTTCTAGTGCCACACCTAAAAGTATACATCCAAGCTCCCATCCTTTCCTAGTATGCACCCAAATGCCTTCATTCTTCTCAAGACATGCGTCCAAGAAGTCCTCCTAAGATTTCTTGGGGCAACTGTCCTTAATGTAGTTGTTTCATGCTTTGTTTATGCTTTTCATGTGCCCAAAATAGTGTTCAAATAACCTTCTAGGTATCCACATTTTCTTTCATGCGTCCAACATAGTCCTTATATGGATTTACACTTTGACGAGTTGAACCTACTTATGTATTGTCCAACAATTAACTAAATTCTCCATCCTAGTCAACCATGCGACCAAAATCTCCTACTATGCATCCAAATAGATGTCCAATGCATCATTCCTTCATTTATGTATCCAAGACCAATCTTTCAAGGTCATGTTTTCAAAGTGATCCACCATGCAATCCAATATAGTGACCTATGCGTCCAACGAGTCCCTAGGCATCTAGATTAGTCCAACAATGCATAAGTGGTCTTTTCCTTGACCAAACTTTGTGTCCAATACTTCCAAGAAGTAACATAAGTTGCCCTGACAAGATTTTTTTTTTTTTGGTCTACAAGGTCTGAACTTAACTCACTTCAACTATGCTTCCAACTTTGGGATGATGAGTTGAACTTGTTCAACTATGCTACCAGTTTTGAGTCCTAATCCCATGTTCTTTCCTAAGTTTGCATAGTTTGAACATCTAACTAAAATTCTGAGTTCAACCTACTACACTTCTAACTTTTACATTCCAACATTTTCCTCCCAATACTTAACCAAATTTTCTCATTCTTCTCTTCTAGTCCAATGCATACTTCACTCCTAAATTCAACCGCATGGTCCCAACACTTAGAAATTTCCTAAGTACCATTGCTTTCTTCTTCAAAGCATAGTCTGTATACTTAACCAAATTTTTACCTTCCAAAATCCAACTGACTCCCACCTTAACTTCTTGGCTCAAGTGTTTTTTTAGGGCATCTTAAGTTTAGATGTAGGGAAAAAGGAGTAAAGGGCTTACAGGCAGTAGCGGTTCCAATAGTCCGAGAAGACACGGTAGTCGTCGGAGTCACCCAACTCCGCCACCACTAGCGCCACCCCAGCCTGAAATTATAAGTAAATTGGTATGTTTTCGTTGCCACTACGCCTTCCCAAGCAATACTCTAACCATTTGAATCTTCCGCTGCCGTACTACTAGTATCCTGGTTACTTTCCCCCGCCGTTGATGCCGATGCCTTTGCCGGTGCCTTACGATCACCACCACTATGGAGGTCATCCCCAGATGGAGATTGAGTGGTGGGATTTAGGGATGCTGCATATAAGTAGCAGACGGGCTTTTGGGCATTGAATTGAAAAAATAAACAAGAAAGCTTCCGGGCATTGAATTGAAAAAATAAACAAGAATGAGAAGTTTTTTGCTTCAGATTGGGCTTGTGAACGGACTGGAAATGGGTTTGTGAGGTGTTGTTAGTGTACAAGAGTCATGGGAGCCATGGTGAGAGGGGAGATAGAATAAGGAAGAAAATGAGAGAGAGAAAGAGGGAGGACGAGTGAGGGGTAGAGAGAAAGAAGAGAGATGAAAGAAAGATTAAAAAATATTTTTTGTCAAACTCATCTTGCCACTTCAGTATTAGTCATCATTTTTGTTAAATTCAATGTTTTATTTTTTTAAAATTAAAGGAACTTTTTTAATTTATTCTTGAAAATCCAGGGACCAAAATGATCATTTAAAACATGAGAGATTAAAAGTATCTATTTATCAAAATGAGACTAAAAAGACATTTTTCTCATTTTTTAAATATGCATGTTTATATATTATTTTAAATTTTGAATTATTATTTTTAATACATTCGAAGCTGGTTAAAATTTTACAATATATAAGTTTTGTTTACTAAGATATTAATTTATGTTTAGTTAAATATTTCAAAATCAAATATTTACATAATAATATAATTAAGTTGAATTTGAGTCAACATGAGACAAATAACTTGAGTGAAAAATAATATTCCAGATGAAATTTTAGCAACATATGAATGAAATAAGAAACAAAAAACTAAAAATGGGAAACAAGAAACAAGGAACGAAAACGTTATCAAATGGACTCTTACCATCCGTTTGGATTTAAGAAAGTTTTAAGCAATGATTTTAAATCCTATAATTTGAAATCTGAAAAATGATTTTAAATCAATTCATTTGTTTGGAATGAGAAATATTTGAAATGAATGTATTTAAAATTTTGTTGGATGGTAAATGAAAAAGAAAAGAAAGTTATGAATTTACTAATATAAGCTTTTAACTATGATGTGTTAATTGAAAATTAAAATTTGATAAGATTAATTAAGTAATTTACTTTCAAATCCTATAAAATCTTGCAAAATTCGAACATTTTAGTTTTTTTCAAGTAAAACAAGATTTTAAATCCCTTTTGATTTAAAAATAATTATATTATTCCAAACGATGAAATTTATTTGAATTCCATCAAATTATGAATTGAAACTCTAAATATTATGAGGTTCCAAACAAGCCATTAATCATCAAGAGTCTAAAAAGACAAATTTTTTAGAAAGTGTCCATTTTTCAAAAAAATAAAGTGGGATCATTTTTGTCAATTTCTCCCATATTGTATGATGTATCGGTTGAGAGAAATAGAGAGAGTAGCCCATAGATACTGGGAGGCCAAGCCAACCACCGGACGAGAAACCACTATTCAAAAAAAAAAAAAAAAAAAGGAAAAAAAGAAAAATGGCCGTCGACCGGCGGCCACGCGCTTGTCGCGTGAGATACCACGTGCTTCGTATTCCATGAATAACCGGCCAAAGGGATATCCCACGTGAACCCTCTCCGTTTGGGGAAATTCCCCCGCTGGCCAGCCAGCCAGCCAGCCCGCACCGCAGTCTTCCCGCTAGTCAGCGACCCCACCCCACGCCCCCGTTCTCCTCACCGCCCCCCCCTTTCTTTTGGGCCGAAGCCGTAGCCGAATCCGAGCCCTTCCGACACATTAACCAAAACCATGACCCAACCCCCTCCTTCCGGTTCCGGCCCGCTTCCTTTTCGGTTCCCTCCTATCCCTTATCCCTTTCCCATCCCCGGCGATATCATCGCCTCGACCGCTTCACTCGCTCCTCATCGCCGACGCTCTCTCTTTTATCTTCTCTTTCTATTCCCCTCCTTCCCCTTCCCCTCTCTTCTTCTCATTTCTCATGGGGGATCTCACCGATTCTCTCACCCCTTCCTCTGCTAACTCTCGCCAAGTTCCCATTCGTGAGGATTGCTGGAGCGAGGACGCTACCTCCACTCTCATCGACGCTTGGGGTCGCCGTTTTCTCGAGCTCAATCGTGGCAATCTCCGTCAGAAAGACTGGCAGGATGTTGCCGATTCTGTTAACTCTCTCCATGGTCTTACCAAGAAAACCCATCGTACCGATGTTCAGTGTAAGAACCGGATCGACACCGTTAAGAAGAAGTACAAGACCGAGAGGGCTAGGGTTTCTGCTTCCCACGGAAATTTTGTTTCCTCTTGGCCCTTTTATGCTCGTCTCGACGAACTCATTGGTCCTACTGTTTCTATGAAGAAACCCTCTTCTCCTCCTATGGCTCTTCCTTTGCCCTTTCGTAAGACGCCTCCCCCTTCCGCTGCTGCTACTCCCGCCGTCGTTGCTGTCTCTCAGAAGCGGACTGCTTCTGCCATGGACGATGGCTATTTCCGGAGGAATTACTCGGCTATGGCGGCCGCTGCTGCTGCCGCTGCATTGACGGAGGAAGAGGAGGACGACGAGGAGGAAGAGGAGGAGAGAGTGAGCGACGATGAGGAGGCGGAAGGGGAAGGCATTAGTCGGTTGGCAAGAGCGATTAAAAGGTTTGGGGAGGTGTATGAAAGAGTGGAGGCAGAGAAGGTGCGACAGATGGTGGAATTGGAGAAGCAGAGGATGCAATTTGCCAAGGATTTGGAAGTGCAGCGGATGCATATGTTTATGGAGACCCAGGTTCAGCTTGAGAGGATTAAGCGAGGGAAGAAATCAACTCCCAGTGGTAAGGCTAAAGGAGCTTTCTCCTCTTTTTGCCCATTGAATTGCTTTCAATTTTTGGACGAAGCTGAAGTTTGATCTCTTACAGCTTCGAACATTTTTTTTTTGAGCGTGTTCTGTGCTGATTGTTCTGGTAGATTTATTTGGTGTGATCGATTGCTAGGATATCGTGGTTTTTGATCTCTGGGATAGAATGATTTCCCAAGATTTTCTAGAATTTTGAAATAAAGAACTAATTTAACTTGGTGTGGTCATATATCAATCTTCTATTAAAAATATTTGTAAACTTTTTATGTTCCTTTTCTTTCTAGGGAATCCTCCAAATAAAGTCATTTCTATTATTTCTTATTCTAAAGACGATAAAAGATTTAAAACCATTTACCATAACTTCGTAGCTTTCTTGATTCCGAAATGAGGGTTACTTAGATATAAGCATTTTCTAAATCACTAAAAGCAATCTTCGTCTTTCTTTGTGGTTGTATGTGCTTGTGGTTTCTAGAGTTGTATACAATTTGGTTGTATGTAATCAATGCTTTATAGTTTGCTTGTTTAGAGACTTGTAAATGGACCCACGGAATGATTCTTTATTTTTACTGGTGCTGCTGCTATGTAACTATAGTATCGAGCTTATATTTGGATATGGTTTGTGATCAAGTGGTATGGTCTTGTTTATAATGCATTGCTATATTATCAACTCTTAATGATTAAGAGAAATATGTGAAGCTCTAGAGATTTTGAAGATTTAGAAGTTTTCTTGGACAACTAAGGCCTTGTTTGATAACTTTTTGGTTTTTGTCTTTTGAAAATTAAGCTTGTATAGATACTACTTTTACCTATTAGTTTCTTTGTTTTTTCATTCCCTTTCTACCAATCTTTTGGAAAACCAAGCAATGATTTGAAAACTAAAAAAAAGGTAGTTTTTAAAAGCGTTTTTATTTTTATTTTTATTTTTTGGTTTTTGAATAAGAATTCAATTGTCTTTAAGAAAAGGGAAAACCATGATCTGGGCACAAATTATAGCTTTATTTGAGTGATTAACTAATTGTACACTATGGTCAATTTTACACGTAACTATGTCTCATTTATAACCTTGCAATTAGTGATCACTCTGAATGGTAATTTATCTTGCATCACTTTTCTTGGAGAGGATTGGGTCCCTGATTTGCAAGGTTGTTTTACATATTAAAGATAAAAAGAATTGCAGCTCTTCAGGTTTGAGGTGATCATGTTTTGGTATGTCTCATCTTTGAACATTGAAAATTTGAATTGCAGAAAGAATCAGAGCATAAGATGGGAGAAGAAGTGTGTTAAGTTGAGTATAATCATTGTATAGTTTAATAGCATGAAGATACGTTCATAGGTACGATGTTGGTTATGGAGGAGTTGTACATAACTGGAAATTGGAAAGAAAAAGGAATCCAATTGCGTTTGAACCCCCAATTGTTACTTGTTAGTGATAAAAAGAAAAAAAAAAATATCTTCTTGAAAATTAGAATTATGTATTTCTGTATACCTTATATCCAGAATAGGGTGTTGGGGAGGGATCCAATTTGAAAGGGAGAGAGTTATAGCCTGAAAAAACTTCTGCGGGCAGATATCTTTTGACAATTTAATATACCCATTCTTCAATAATCCTGAATAGACTCTCACAGGTATTCTTTCTGTGTTTTTCTTAAAAGGAAACAAAGCTTTTCATTACAAGGAAACCAAGTGTTCCAAACATTGGAGTATATGACTGATCCTAAGTATCAGAAACTTGGCCAAGTGAAGCCAAGTTCTGCTTTATTTTATATGGGCAAACTGCTGTTAGTCATTAGATAGTAGTGTTAAGTCCATACATCATCACTCTTTGTGAAATGTTGGTTGAACTTAGGCTTTACTTTCCCTGCTGCGGTACCTCCCATGATCAAGGGGCAGTCTTGAAGATTTTAGATTTGGAAATTTGCACAATGACCTTTTGAGCTTAGATTACTGGACTATCTCCTAAAGGCTATTTTAGTTTTTTGATTCATTTTTTTAATTGGCTATTTTCTCCCAGGACTAGAAAATTTGTTCTCAAGTTTCAATGTTGCTTCTAGCATGATTATGTTTGGGCTTGGAATGTTTGCGGAGGATGTCTCCAAGGTCTTGGACGCAAGCCTGTAGGTGGAAAGCTTGAGGAAAAACTTGGAGTGCGTGATGTCTTCCTGTAGATTAATGACAGTGGGGTTGGCCCTAACTGATATAATTGGTGTCAAAAGGAAAAAAAAGAAAGAGGGTACTGAAAGGATGATTCCTTCCTCAAGATTATACTATTGGATCATGTAGTTTTGTATCAGTTATTTTTATCTGTAGATTATGAAACCAGCTCTCTGCTTCATTAATGATGTCACGTGCCATACTCCCACTCCAATTTTGTTTTGTGGTCTACTTTGGTTTAACTTATGTAATTCAGGTTCTTAAAAGAAAAGGGTCTATACGCGTGGTTGACCGCTTCTTCTATTTGTCATTCTGTTTTTGCATCTTGATCCGTGATCAGGGCTTTAGTTCTTCTTTTGAGTTTTGAAAATATCCGGAAAGATTCTTTCTCTGAGGGCGTTGTGCGCCGGATCCGCAATGAAGAATGATTTGCTCGGGAAAAAATTTTGTGCTTATGTGGATGGGTCGCTTCAATTTCCCAAGACTCGAGACATAGAAAGCAAGATAACCCTTTCTTCCCTTGCTCTAAGCATCTATTGTATGAAATACTACGATGTATCTAATTGGCCAATCCACATCCCAACCCAAAATGAAGACAAGAATCGTTCTTCATAAGTTTGATTTATTTATAGAATAGGAAGCTAAAGGAAGGGAAATCAACCGAGACCCCGTTAGTAGTGGCGAGCGAGAGCGGATTGGGGGTTTGAAGAAAAAAAAACACGAAGCTTCGTTCCTCAGCAAAGTGTGAACTTCTTTTTCACCAGGTTTCATTCGATTTGTTGTGGATTGGATGTCTTTCCTTTCTCTTCTCTTCAGTCTACAACAAACAAGTGGGAGAGGCAATCTGTTTCTTGAAAACCTCTTCTACTGTCAAGTTTGCAAATCATATTTCTGGAATACTACCTTTCTAATATACTTTGCCATATATTCTTGGGGACTGACATTCAAAGATGGCAAAACATGACCATTCATAATCAGTCGTCAAGCAGAAAAGGTGACCAATATTATGGGATAATAAGACATTTGTAGTTGCAATATTGTCTGTGTAACACAGTGCTCGGTTGTAGAACACTATTGTTGGTTTATTTGTTTATGCCCTTGTATTCTTTCGTTTTTATCTCTCAATTGAATTTTTTGAAGTGGCAAAGTTTGAAATGACTGATTCGTGGGCTGACATGAATTAGAACTTTGCAATACAGTGGTTGAAATTAAATGTTTGTTTTCCTTAGTAGTACAGTTCATGAAACTCAAAAAGACATTTCTTTGTCTGATGCAGATATCTAGAGGTAGCCGTTTGAGAAGGAATAACAGAAAAAACTTCATAAGGTACATACACATGGAAGCTGATATTCTCGAGTAGATGATAAACACTTCTAATTTTAAATTCACAAATGAGTTAGAATTTAATTTGTGAAGTTAGCCAAGGCCAACCCCCTTCCCCTCTCCTTGTATGGAAGTTAGGCGAACTGCTGTAATCAACTTTGAGATGTGAAGCTAATTTAAGACAACCTTTTAATCTTCTACTTGTGAGAATTAGCGTGGCGTACTTCAGCTTCTTATCTTAATGCCACGTTTCCAAAGATTTGGTTGGGAAAGCTATGTATGCATGTTAGTTTTCCGGTGAGTATGATAATGAAGTTTTCCATTTCTTCTCGTGTGGTGTAATTGTCAGTGCTCTTGTTTCAATGAACAAATTGAAAAATGTGATAATTTATGACAAGGTGTGTGTTCATTTTTTTGGTACATACTTGCATGGCACGTTTTGTCTAGAATACAAAAAAAAAAATGTGGTCTTTGTTCATTATGTTGTCAGGTGTGGATGTAATTAAGATTGTTGCATTTATTTATAGTGATGAATACGGGTATCGAAGAAAGAAAAAGGAATGCAGCAAGAACTTGGTGGAACGAGCTCTTTGTAAATTGGTGGAGAGTAGAGGAGAGGGATAAAATGTCTGCAAAAAATGCTATACTAACCGTCGATGTTGTATATAATGTTTAACTTGTTTAAAAAATACGGAAAATATTTATTTATTAATTTAATAATAATGGTTTCACTATTTTCATGCATTTTCATCAATCACAAAGGGAAAATAAATAAATAAATAAATAATATAAAATTTAATTTTACATAAAAGCTTATTATGTGAAAATTTGTGATTAGACATTTTGGCATGATGTAGTTGAACATTTTAAAAATAACAAAGGCAAATCACTCAGGCAGAAAACAACCAAAACCACCATCTTCTTCAGAGATGGAAGAAGAGGTCACAATCGCAAAGGAAATCCGGAAACTCCATTGCTGAAGGAGGTAAGGCGATGGCAACACCAAATAACTGACCTGACATGGGACTCCACAAACAGGGAACTAATCTCATTTAATGAAACTAGTCAACTCAGAAATATCACCACCCACTCGGTTACAAGCATTCATGAGATTATAACAATCAGACGGGTGAGGGAACCAAAAGTACAAACCCATGATATGAGGCTTGGAAGGCCTTCAACCACAACAAGAGCTTCAGGGATCTTGATATCCCATCTGTACTCAACCTTGCCACAACCATCAAACATCAAAGATCCGGAAGCGTCACGCCGATGCTTTCTACTAACTTAAAATTCCTCAAAATTATATCAAATCTTCAAAGGTGTAATTATTATCTAATATTAATTTTTTAGTTAATATGTCAAACATTTTCGTCGATTTTTTATGTACTTATAGGTTTCATTCAAATATTAAATAAGGAATTTGAACTTATGAAATGTTTATTTGTTAATTTGAAATAAATTTATGAATGTTTAATTTTTGAAAATATTTCATAAACATCATAAAATCTTGATCGTACTAGAAAAATTTAAATGATCAATATTGAATTGAAAGTCAGCATAGGGGAGGTTATTTCAAATTCATATTTAAATTTGGAATTATAATCAAACATGTCGCTTTATGAAAGATATGAATATAGATATCCAAAGAAAAAAACGATGATATATATATATTGAAAAATGATAGATTATTAATTAATGATACAATATAATACGAATTTAAATATTATCCTTTTGAAATAATGTGCCGTCTATAAAGGGCCCAAACTTGAAGCTTCTTGCTTGTTGACTAACACCATTTGAGTTGCCTTATCATTCATTGTTTGTATGATGTAATTGGGAAAATATCAATGTGTTAGCCCTCAAATTAATTACTGTGTCAATTTACACTTGTATAAGTGAGACTTATAATTTTAACAATTAGTCCTTTAAATATTTCTTAACGAATCAATATAGACTCTCAGCTAGACTTACAATTTCCTTTGCATCAATTCAATCATCTATTTTAGTAATCCAATATTTGAAGAAGTCTACACCTAATCGTGTAATAAATGAATCATGGATAATTTTCAAATGTAATCATAACAAAAGGTATAAATTGATTCAATTATAAAAAAAATTATATATTTTGCATGATAATTTTCAAATTATGTCTGAAGGAGGACGTTAATTGATACACATACGAAATTTTAATGTTTAAATTAATTCAATTATAAATTCATGGTCTAAATTGATATATACAACCTTCAAAGTATAGGGGTGTAAAATTAAAAATTTTCCAAAATTAAATCATAAAAAAGTTTTATAAGTTTTAGAGTATCTTTCTAATTATCATGTAAACTTGTACAAAATTTTATTTTTATTGTGAATTTTGAAACTTGTTCTAAGAAACATTTTTGAACTTTAAAATTGTTCACGAAAAAAGTATTTTTCATTGAAATAAAAGATTAAAACGGTCCTGAAACTGTCATGAGAAATTAAAAGGTATACCGTAATATTATTTATAAGTACATAAATTGTTTTACCACAAACAATATCATTTTGTTTAGGTAAATAGACAAACACATAAAGACACCCACTACTCCCTAACCATCTCATAAAAAATAAGAGAGAGAATACATGCTGGAAAAGCATCTTTCTAGACCAAAGAATAGCCTTGAGGGGAAGCTAAAACTGCAAAAGCATGAGCAACTTTGTTTTCCTCTCGAGGAGTATGACAAAAGCTCACAACATTTTCAAATAGTTTTTAACAAAAAGAATCTCCTCAATAACAATCTCAATCTGCGTTAAGGAGCGATCCTCTCTATTCAGAAGCTTAATAATCTCCAAAGCATCAGACTCAACCTCAATCGGGGGGTTTGAGCCTTTCCATTCCTGGCCCATCACCAAGATGCCCTTCAGCAATGCCTCAGCTTCAAGCATGCTGACACTCCAACCTTGAGTCTCAACTTTGCAGCCTCCAGTAAGAAAACAACTAGACAAATCACGAACCAGCCATCTTAAGCTTCCTCTACCTTTCTCAATCGACCAAGTTGCATCCACATTAAGTTTTCACTTTCCCACATCCGGTAACACCGAAAGACAAGAGAGAAGCCTTCGTTAAAGAGCCTTCAAACAGATGAGACTCGATCGTTAATGTGAGGGAGGATAAGCTCACACATCCCTTTTTGAAACACACCTCATTACATAGATTCTACAGGTTCTGAAGTATAATCAACACACAATCCCGTTCTTGGCTCGAACACACCAACCGTAGCAGATTCCAATAGTTCGAAGTGAAAGAACTGTGGAGTCCACTGCAGAAGCGAGAATTAAAGGGAAAAGTGTTAGAAATTCGACTTATCCTTGAAGAAAAAATTCTTCATGTAATTCATTCTCTTTGATCACGAACAAAGAACCAAGGATCCAAGATTTTGGAAACTCCCAATAGGTAATCCTCTGTATTCTCTGTAGGGGATGAGAATTATAGAAGGAGTGGGCTCTATGTATTTTGGGGAGAGGGAGATAAGTTGAGAGGGAGCTTTTTCTTATGAGAATTAGGCTTTCTTCAAGAGAGATTTTCTCTATTTTACTTTGTGAAAAAGATGAAGAACGTAAAAAAAAAAAAAAAAACCACCGACTAACACGATTGATTGAGAGAAAAAAAAAAGGAGGGAAGCTCCCTCCTAAATTAATTTTCAAAAAAATTACTTTATTTTAATAAACTATTATATATATATAATAACCATCTTATCATATAATATATATATTAAATTATATATTATATAAAATATAACACATAACCTATAGTTTTTATATTGTACCAAATACAATATAATCTATAGTTTTTATTTCTCTCAACAAGACATGGTATTTAATATAAATCATATTTATACTAAATTTAATTACATGAATCTCATCCATATAATTAGTATTTGAATTATATTCAAATATTTAATTCATCTTTAGATAAACTTTATACTATGATGTATCACATACATTATATTAATTATATCATATATAATTAATTTTCTCAATTAACTTGAACAATTCAAATTAATCTAAAATTCATTCTCAATAATCTCTGTTGAGTTACAGATGGGACCTTAGACTTGTAGATTGAAGCTATGGTACTCGAATAATTAATTAAATTATTCGACATCCATTATCTGTAGCTCACTCCACTAAATACCGACAATTGCACTCTCACACTACAGATATATTTCTATGTCCATTGGATATAACCAGTCAACAATGTGATGACCCTTCACAAATTGCTCGTAAGTACAGGGGCCAAAATTACTGTTTGCCCCTCTAGTTACAACTCCTTAAGTACCACTGATCCCTCTAATGAACAATAAGTCATAGTTCAACTATGAGCAAATCCCTCTCGGGTCAAGAGAGTGTGATGCCACATTGTTCAAGCCCCAAAATCAGCTATTAAGGGAGCAATTTATCTACTTACCCCAACATTAGGGAATGAGCGAATTCCACCTTGTGTAGCTGTGTTCCCAATTCCCTAATCAGACGAATCTCCAGAATGGTAGGCTTATTGAATTAGCGATCTGGCTACTCTCAACCATACAAATCAAAGGACCGCTTTCATAGGGAGGAGTTCACAACTCACTTAGGATTCATGTCATGTCATCTATGATCATCCCGGTGTAATGTAAGTATCTATTATTAACGGTGTTATATAATGAGACTATTCATTTCATGGTCTGGTATTATACAAACCCTTTTGTATAGAATACCCTTGCTCACATGTTTCCACATGAATGATCAAGATCAGATCATTTGTAGCACTTTACCATAATTGTAACATCTACAAAGCGGCTCATATACGTAGTGTCAATAGGATAAGGTATTCAGTCCTATCCGTCTATTGACCATTTAGGTTATCACTTAAACATGATCCACCTGTATGTCTTTACATAAATGTTTAAGCTACAAAAGATAACATTAAATGTTAGTTTATTGGTTTTGTGGGTTAATGCTACCAAATGTCGAATAAAATATCTCATATTTCATTAAATAAATAAATCGTTTGTAGATTACAATTACAAACTACATGACCCACAAGATTTATGGCATCAACCCCAACACAAAGGCCCCCACATACCCCTGCTGGCATCAAAAGAGCCAACATAAGAAGGAAGAACAATATTCCAAAATTTTCTAGAAAACTTACACTCCCACATTATGTGGCTCGTTATCTCCCAATGCGACTTGCACAAAAAACACAAAGAATTAGGATGAATTCCTTTAGTGTGAAGATTTTGGGTGGCAGGGATTAAATCATTAGAAATCCTCCAATAACTGATTTTGTTTTTGGTTTGACCCTTGCTCGCAAAATATCATTCTGCAACTTAGAAGCCTCTGACTAGTTTGAAGAAGACGAGTTAGAAGATATGTCAAGCTGACCCCCAAGATGGTACACACTCTTAATAGAGAAAATTCCTCTATTATCATAGTTCCAACACATCTTATCTTCAATCTTCACCAAGCTTAATGGAATCCTTAGAATGTCACTCGCATCATGAGGGAGGAAGGACTCCCTAATAAGGTTCTCATCCCACTTGCCCTCTTCATTATAAAGAGAGGACACATACCGATGCTACAAGGTTTGAAATTTCCATCATTAGGAATTCAAGGGTTGTTCTTAATAGAAATGCTCCTCCCATTACTCACCCTCCATTTAACACCGCGAGCAAACAACTAAATCCTCCAAAAAAATACTCCTCCAAATAAACGAAGGGTGGTGGCCAAGCTTTGCATTCATGAAAACATCTTTGTTAAAATATTTACCCTTAAGCACTTTTGCCATAAGACTGCCGGGATTTTTAATGATCCTCCAGCTAAGTTTGGCCAACATAGCTTGATTAAAAATCTTAAAGTCACGAAATCCCATCCCCCTCCCCCCTCCAACCTTTACGCACACTCATCTTTTTTCAGCTTCTCCAATGCACCTTCTTCTTATCCTCAGACGAACCTCACAAAAAAAGAGCACAAAGCTTTTCCAAATCTTGCAACAGGCTATCTGAGAGCTTAAAGCAACTCATAGGGTAACTAGGAATAGCTTGGACCACAACTTTAAATAGGACTTCTTTCCTCCCAGTCGAGAATAACTTTCTTCAACTTTGAACGACTTTCCACACTTTCTCCTTTACCAGTTTAAATGTTTGGTTTTTGTCTCTGAAGTTGTGGGAGGGGAGACCTAAATAATACCTAAAGGATCTAACCACCGGGACTCCTTAGAGATGTTCATATATCTCGTGAGAGGCGAGGAATTCCCGGTTAGACGAAAAATGAGGGAGGGAGGGAGCGGGGAGAAATTTCTCCTTGTTGACTAAACGAGGACGGGGATTACATTCCCTGTCCCCGACCTCGACCCTGATTCCCACCCCGCCTTGTGAAATATATATATATATATATAATCTCACAGAAACTCACATTGAGTTTATATGAGTTTAAACTCACTCATGATAACTCTAACTCAAATATCATGGGTTTATATATATAAATGTTCATAATACTTTAATAGCTTTAACAGTTAGATTTTTCTAATTTTTATATCAATATTTTTATACTTTAATTCATTTTTTTTTAATATTTAAGATTTTATTACTTTTAAGATCATAAATGTTATAATATTTAAGTTGAAGGGTTGAACTTGTAATATTTAAATTTTGATTTGTAAAAGTTATGAGATTAAATATTTAAATTATATGTTTGCATATATTGTTTTTTTTAGGAAATTTATAGTGTTTAAACATATTGAAAGTGACTTATTTAATATATAAAATTTTATTAAGATTGAGAATAAAATTAAAAGTTTTAAAAAATGAATAAATTAAAAGGAACAAATGTAGACTTTTTTCTCATGAGAAACTCGATCCTCGCAAATTCTCTGTGGGGAATTTTGCAGGGATGAATGAAACAGAGGGTCGGGGATGGGGAGAAAAAAACCTTCCGTGTTCCTGCCCCGCCCCATGGGCATCTCTACTCTCAACTACTTCTCCATAGTCTTCCTTTTCCCAATTGAAACATTCTTGTTGGCGATGAACATGGATTTGTTTCGGTTGATGGTTTGGCCTGAAGCATACTCGTACTCTTCAAGGATCTCCTTTATATTTTGACATTCTTTTTTAGAGTCTTTGTAGAAGAACAGATTGTCATCTGCAAAGAAAATATGCATTATAATAGGACAAAATCTAGAAATTTTTAAACCAGAGAGATTAGAGAGAGATTCTTCCTTGATTAGGCGAGCAGAAAGGCCCTCCGCGCAGAGGAGAAACAAATAGAGGGAGAGCAAATCGTTTTGTCTGAGCCCCTTGGAAGGTTTGAAAATCTTACTCAGAACCCCATTCACCAGCACAACAAAACTAATAGATTCGACACAGCTCATGACCAGATTTATCGATTCGGGATTGAAACACAATTATCTCATCACCTCTCCTCAGTAGCATCATTCGACTTTATCATAAAACTTTACTTATATTCGTCTTTAGCGCCACCCATTCCACCTTTCCTTTTCTTCTGTTATGGATACCATGGAAGCATCCATACCTGATAAGAGCATTGTTAGTTATAAGATGCATGAGAACAAAGGTCGATGGAGAGGGATGGATGATATTGTTAAGCATACGTTTCAGCCTGTTAGCCAGAGTCTTTGCTGCCAATTTATAGATCACATTACATAAACTTATGGGCAGAAGTCAGTCATTTTTCTGGGGACCTTTATCTTAGGAATAAGGGAGAAGAAGGAACAATTGACATCCTCTATATCCCATGATGATTAAGCATACTTAAATAAATATCGATCACCTCATCTCCCACAATATCCAAGTATTTATTTATTTATTTTGTAAAAAAGGGGCTTGTAACCCATCAGGTTCAGGAGCTTTTGTAGGATTCATACCTTTAAGAGCGTTTTCCATCTTAGATCTACTAAAGCTTTTTATTAGAGACTCATTTACGTCTCTGTCACTTTCTTAGGGATGCAGTTAGTTATCTTCCTCCTATTTTCGATTTCTGGATTTGAGGTAGAAAAAAAGCCACAAAGAATTTTGTAGTAGTGTTTCCATTAGCTTTATCATTCTTTATCCACCGGTCATTGTCATCCATAATTTCTCCAATCCAATTCTTCTTCTTCCGATAAGAGGCTCTTTGATGGAACCATTTAATATTGCGATCTCCCTGACGAAGCCAATATTCTCTAGCTCTGGCTCTCCAATATCTCTATTCCTCATCTCATAGAGCTTCAAGATCCTTTTCCGCTTTAGCAACCTTGTCTTTCCAATTTAGTTTAACTCCTCGATACAGGGCCTTAACTTCTCTTTCCTTTTTGATGATCGCCCCTTTCAACGAGCCACCAAGTCTAGCTTTATCCCAACTCTTCAGTCTTTTAATGCAAAAGTCCACTTTTGTTTTAAAGATTCTAACACTTGAACTAGGATTGCTTTGTGAAGTTTCTTTGATTATATCTCTACACCCCTCAATCTGAGTCAACCTTTCTTCAAATCTGTATGGGGTGAACGTTGGAGCTACCTATCTTGGAATAATTTCTTTTGTCCTCCCAAGCAACAATAGGACAATGATCGGCCTTTGGGAATTCCAGATGGGTTACACTCACATTCGTGAAAAGAGCTAAAAAAATATGAGTTAGCAATGAAATGATCAAGTCTTTCCCATATAAGGTTTCCTTCTACATTTCTATTTTTCCAAGTGAATCTATCTCCCTCGAAACCTAAGACTTGCAGATGACAAAAATCAAGAGGTTCTTGGAATTCATTCATTTGAGACTCGCTTCTAATACAACCTCCCACCTTCTCAGAAAATGAAGTAATCTAATCAAAATCCCTTCCGATCAACCATGGAAAATTTCCAACCTTCGTAAGGCACTTCAACAGCTTACAAGTATCTTTTCTTAAACTTGTAACCGGATTCCCATAAATATCTATAAATCCCCATATTTTGCTTCCATCCACTACTATACTGTTAATGTGGCCCATCGAGGCCGATAAAATCTCGACCAAAATCTCATCTGACCAACATAGAGTCAACCCACCACGTCTTTGCAAGAAACGCTAGAACACCCTTTCATATCCAAATCATTTTTGAACTTCTCCTTAGAATCTCTACCTAGTCTAGTCTCCAAAACGAAAATAAGATGGTTTCTGACTTTCCACCACTTATTTTAGGTTATAAAATGTTTGTGGGTTCCCCACCCCACAAACATTCCAACATAGCATTTCATGGTGACCGACGTGACTACTCCGCAGCTGTCATCGATAATACTAGATTAAACCCCTCCCTTGTGCAAATCTTCTTTTGATTATGAAGAAATTCAATGGAGTCAGTGTCATGTTTCTGTCCTGATAGAAGTGTCGTTTTATCTTTGGAATTCTGATCCACCTTTGCGCTCTTCGCTTTTAGGAATTCGTACTATCCTTGGGTTTCAAAGTATTCTTTCCCTTTTGAGACACTAGTATCTTAAAAAAATTTCCTTTTTTTGACATATCCATATCTTTAATTTTACATTTGGCCCGGTCACTTTCTTTTGTTTTTTTTAAAATCAATTTCACTTCCAGTCTCTCGGCCCAACTTTATTTCATTCCCTTGGCATATTACGCTTGGATATATGCCCATAATTCCAACGGCCTCAAATTTCTCAATTAATTTTGGTTCAACGATCACCCTTTGAAAATTGTGCTTTATCACATATGTGTCAACCTTATCTTTCCTCTCTTGCCTTTTAATCACATCTGTTTCCATTCTATCACTATCCATCCTAGTCAATTGTTCACCTTTTCCTGTCCTAGCTATCGATTCTCGAGCCAAGTTTGTCCTTTGAATTGTATCGTCGCTGCCTTTGGTCATCTCTTCCTTGAGCTGTTCCACTCCACAGCCACTACTTTCGACCACCATTTTTTTCAACATTTGATCGTTTGTACCCTGGTGAATGTTTTGTATCCACACTCGTCTGTTAGCCTTTTTGGACAGATCTTCCTTTTGAGGGAATATTGGTGATGTCTTCCACCTTTCTTTAATTCTACCTTTTTATTTTCCTTCTGCCCCTTTTCCGTTGCCTTTGCTCAATCCATTAAACCGTAAAAAAGAGCTGTATTGGATATCTCCCTCTTTAGCATCAAAATAAGTTTCAGGACATTACCAATTAACCTACATCCATAACCGAAATTGCCCAATTTTTCATAAGAAATCAATATTATTGTTTCCTCTGTCATAGATCCTGTTCGAACCTTAACCAATCCTCTTAGTGGTTTGAGGATTTCTATCTTCACCCAAACTCGCAAGGATTCACCCCAACATCTTTCTTCTTCTTCAATGTCAACTTTTTCAAACTCTTCTACCATGTATCCTAGCACTGTAACGACTTTCCTTGTGAAACTTGCAAGAGGAAGATTATGAACATGTATAAAAAAAAGAAACGTACCTAAAACCAAGGTTGGTTTCGTCCTTGAAACAGCCAACATATATGTTTGAATTTTACATCCTTTTTTTTTTCTCTTTCCGAATTGAAACAGCCAACATATATGTTTCGTCCTACATTCTCTAGTCTAACATGTTTCTCAAGATTCCAGATCTTCGACATCAAAATACGAAATGTTTTAGTGTGTATGATCTTTTGTGATTGAATTTTGCATGCCACGGTTGTCTTTAATCTTATATTAACACTATAGATATCATCATCTTCAATGTCGACAACCACTCCTTCATCTTTTGATAGTTTAAGCTTTTCCAAATACTTAATGCCTTCTTTGTCCATCACAAAACCCAAAGAAAGATCAAAGCTGCTAAAAGCTCCGAAAACAACCGAAAAGATCACTCGGGTTCTCTTCACAACAAAGAAGTTGCCCTTTCGTTTACACAGATTTTCCTACCGCAAGAAAGAGAGAGAACCCATAAATCATCACAAATTTTGCAACAAAAAATGTTTTATATCTCAAATAACATTGTTAAAATAATTTACATTATCAATTTTTACACTTCAACTTCTGCGTTCATTTATGTAAATATAATGATGTTGTAATAAATGATGCCAAATGTATGCATGCCATCTAGTTTTTAAATATTAATTGTTATGTCAATTTTTATTTTATCCATAAAATGTTATCCAAATTCCAATATTTTAGGCCTATTTTGTAGGACACGAGAGAGGATGGCCCAAAAATCACTGATTTGATCCAAAGTTGAGATGAAAAAGAAGTCACCCTTTCGTTCACACAGATTTTCCTACCACATGAAAGAGAGAGAACCCATAAACCATCACAAATTTTGTAACAACAAATGTTTTATATCTCAAACAATATTGTTGAAATAATTTACATTATCGATTTTTACACTTTAACTTCTACGTTCATTTATGTAAATATAATGATGTTGTAATAAATGATGTCAAATGTAGGCATATTGTCTAGTTTTTAAATATTAATTGTTATGCCAATTTTTATTTTATCCAAATTCCAATGTGTTGGGCTGATTTCGTAGGACACGAGAGAGGATGGCCCAAAGATCACTGATCTTATCCAAAGTTGAGATGAAAGGTTGTTGCCAAGTGTGGTTCTAAGTGAAGTTTTTTCTTTACCAAATTAATTTTCAATTTGGTTTCAAATGAAAGAAAATGCTTCTCACTTCCTCTCAATATCTCTCTCTAAAACTCAGACTCAGTATTATGTTAATGGCGATTTTCACAAACCAATTGAGATAATCCAGCACAATCAGTAAAATGAAGAAGAAGGAAAGAACAAGGCCTATATCCAACTTTGAAGAGTAGTAAAATGAATACAAGATATAGAAGGAAACAACTACTGTTTGATACATACCAAAATCCTTCATCAAACCTTTGAGCCACAATCCCTCCTTTATTACTTCTGATAAAGCCATGTAATCTGTAACGACCTGAACTTTCTAGGACTTATACAAGGTCGTTACTTCATATATGCATAAACCTCAAAATGACTCTCTCACAAATTTGAACTAAATCAAACAAAATTATTTTCATAAATACTTTTGCAACATCCAAATAACTGAAAATCTTTCAAAATAAATTTCATGAAATCTGATAAATAAAAATGTCAACCATGAAACTCAAATTCTCACATCAAGACTAGAATTTTAAAATACTAAAACATGAAAATGTGAGCAGAAACATTTCTTTGCTCCCAATGGCACGGTCACAGATTCTTTTTGTCACTCGTCGGTATGTCCTTGCTCTTACCTGAAAAAAATTACGTAAGAAATGATAAATATAAAATACTCAGTAAGTAACTCCACCACCAGGGTCAGGCTAAGCATTTATGTCCAATAAATGCTACAAGAACTGAAACTCTATACTAGTAGGACCTGAAGATTTCCCTTACATGGCTCACTCTTTTTCCTTTCCCTTAGAGTGCACCTCTTACATACACCCAGGTTCTCTCTATGAATGTAGGGGCGTGTACCTCTTTCATACACATGGTTATGCATACACCCCTATGGTATACACATAACCCACTGAATGTACCTCTTACATACACATGGTTATGCATACACCTTTTCCATATACACATAACCCACTGAGTGTGTACCTTTTACGTACACCCCAGATCCTCTCTATGAATGTATGGATGTATACCTCTTTCGTACACATGGTTATGTATACACCTCTTTCGTATACACATAACGCACTGAGCGTACACATCTTACATACACCCCAATACCCTCTAGGTATGTATCACTTTCATATACACCAACCCTAGTACATCTATTTCATGTACTAGCACCTTTGGACATACATCACTTTCATGCAGTCAAATAATCTGGAAAGGAAAAGAGGTTGCATCTAACTTCATATTACATATAACATTCACATAATCATGAATCCTCTAGAATCTCCTCATCAAGGTCATGATAATTGACCTCAACGTACGTGTTTAATCTAGTTTTAATGGATCAACTCCAGCATATCACTTTTATGCACTAAATCATGTAAACAATCAAACGTTCGAAATTTCATAATACATCATATAACATACATAATTTCATAATAAATCACATAACTATATACATCAACAAATGTCTAACTCTCGCCTAGCTTTAAGACATTCCAGTGGTAGTACTACTTAACTCATAATTTAGGGTCATACTCAATCGTCCTTTTAATATTTCTCATAAAATTATAAAATCATGCCCATACCTATAATGAGAGGTGTTCAAAAAAACTGACGACCCGAAAAAATCGAGCAACCCAACTGGTTTGGGTTGGTTTAAAAAAAAAATTTGTTTGGTTTGGGTTTTTTTTAATGAACCCGAATAAGTTGGTTCAGTTCTCGGGTTCGTAGGAAAACCATTCGGTTCGAATTGAACCGACCCAATGTTATACGATCGCCTACCCAATACTATACGATCGCCTGCCAAATGCTACACGATCTCTGAGCTCGGCTACATGATGGCTTAGCTCTACTATACGATCGTTGAGTAACAAAATGCTAAACGATTGCCTACCTAGTGCTATACGATTGCCTACCAAATGCTACACGATCGCTGAGCTTGGCTACACGATCGCTGAGCTCAACTACATGATCGCTTAGCTTTGCTACACGATCGCTGAGTAACAAAATGTTATACGATCGCCTACCCAGTGTTATACGATCGCCTACCAAATGTTATACGATCGTTGAGCTCGGCTACACGATCGCTGAGTAACACTAGACGATCGCACATGAAGACTCCGCGATCGCTTACCAGGAACTACCAAATGCTATATGATTCGCCTACTAAATTGGCATGCAAATATCTGAAATATTCCGTCAATCTCTGCGTTTTTAACTCGTTTACTTGACACGAAAAAAATATCAAGTAAGAGCTTCTTATACTTGACTTTTTTCTGCCCAAAATCATATTACTTGATGTTTTTTTCCACATAAACGTCAAGTAATTAAAAACTACAAGTGTCAAGTAATGTAGATTTTGTAGTAGTGGTTTTTTATTGGTGATTCCAAGCTTTTATTTTTAACAGAACCGATGGAATCGAACCAACCCAACCCATATTTTTGGGTTAGTTTGGTTCGGGTTCATAATTGAATAAGGGTTAGTTTGGGTTAGAAAAATACACAAACCGAAGCATAGGGTTGGGCCTAAAATATTCCTAAACCCATTCCAACCCAACCCACGAACACCCCTACCTATAACATACTTCAGACATATTATCACATGCTCGTATATCTTTTCTAAACAGTTCATTAAACCTCAGAATCAACAAAATCATTCTTGTAAACAATTTTAGAATCCTCAAAATAAATCTTAAATTTATCGTCTGGCACAGGGCTGTTCTAGTAGTAAGATTACTTACCTCGAGTCGAAATTTCAAGACTAGCTCAAGCAATCAAACACTAACAGCACTCAACTTAACATTCCCAAACTGTGCCAAAAACGCCAATAAAATCAACCCACTAAACAGCAAATGAATTCCAAACCAACTTCAATTCCGAAGCCAAGATCCAACAAGAATAGTGACAAAGGAAAGAAAATCTGTACGACAGATTAGTGGCGGCAGACGAGAAATGCACTCAGATCTGCAGACGAGCGGCGACTGGCTGGAGGTGAGTGGCAGCACTGTCTGTGGCAAGGCGTTTGCAGGAGGCGATAGGCCAAATAATAGGGAGGAAAAATCTCCAAGGGTGTGGGCGCTTCGTGAAGACAAGAAAGAGAGAGAATTTGAGAGGGTGTGTCGCACGTGAGGGAGAGAAAGATGGAAGGAAAAGATAAATTCATGTGAATTTAACTCAAGAGAATTTAATACTCCCATTTTAAAACCACATGACATAAATTCATGTGAATTTAATTCAAAATTATGAATATACGGGATGTTACATTCTTCCCATCTATAACGACTCGACAATTAGCTTGCATAATTTTAAATTTAATTTTGACAATATTCCAAATCCATCTATAACCATCCATCTCTTAATTCCAATTCAAAATTAATTACTTTTCCTCGAAATTGAATTTAATTTTAACAATAACTCCAAATTAAATTCATATAACTCCAAATTCATCTATAACCATCCATCTCTTAATTCCAATTCCAAATTAACTACTTACCCTCCAAATTGAATTGGATTTTGATATATATATATATATATATATATATTTCCTCTCCTTAATAAATATATCACATCAAACTCAAATATTTCACCTATTTTCCAATTAATTAAATAAACCTTAAAATAAATTCAAACTTTAAATCATTTCTTTTAGAAAATCCTAAATCCCAAAATTAAATCCCAACTTTTTGTTGGGATTGGTGTTCTAAATCTCTTTGTAATCTTGTAGTTTGTAAACTTTGTATAAACATATTGTTGTTAATAAAATAAGTGTAATTTTATAAGCATATACTCGATCCAACAAACTAAGATCCGAGGTTATTTCATGTAATTTAAACAAGTATATAGAGACATATAAGTGGATATTGTTTAAATAATAACCTAAATGGTATGTAGTAGATGGATAAAGCTGGGTACCTTATCCTGGTGATACTACGAATACAACCCGCATTGTAGGTGTTACAAGTGTTGTAAAGTGCTACAAATGATCTGATCTTGATCATTCATGTAGAGACATGTGAGCGGGGGTATCCTATACAAAGAGTTTGTATAAGACCGAACCACAAAATGATTAGTCTTTTATATAACACCGTTAATAATAGAGACCTACATTTCACTAGGATGACCATAGGCGACATGACTTGAATCCTAAGAGTTGTGAACTCCTGCTCATGAAGGCGGTCCTTTGATTTATATGGGTGAGGGTGGCCAGATTGTCAACTCAACAAGCGTACCATTTTAGGGATTTGTCTGATTGGGGAGATGGGAACGTAGTTAGACAAGATGGAATTCACTCCTTCCTCAATGTAGGGGCAAGTAGATAAATTACTCCCTTAAGGGCTAATTTCGAGTCTTGAACATAGTGGCCACACCCTCTCCTTGCCTGAAAGGGACTTGGTCATAGTGGGACTATGACTTATTGTTCATTAGAGGAATTGGTGGTACTTAAGGAGCTAGATGTAACTACAGGGGCAAAATGGTAATTTTTGCTTAGCTGTACTTACGAGCAATTTGTGAAGGGTCATCGCATTGTTGATTGGTTATACCTAAGGACAAAGAAATTTATCTGTAGTGTAAAGAGTGCAGTTGTCGGTCTTTAGTAGAGTGACCAGCAGTTAACGAATGTTGGGTAATTTAATTAAGAAGTTTAATTAATTATCCGAGTAACGATAGAGCTTCAATCTATAGGTTCATAAGGTCCCCTTTGTAGTTCAACGGAGATTTAATTGAGAATTAATTTTGGATTAATTTGAACTGTTCAAATTAATTGAGGGAATTAATTATATATGATATAATTAATTATATGAATGAGATTCATGTAATTAAATTTAAATATAAATATGATTTATATTGTGAGGAATTAAATATTTGGATATGATCCAAATATCTAAGATTCATATTTATATTGAAATTTAAATTTAAATATGATTTATATATGGGAGGAATTAAAATATAAATATGATTTATATTGGGAGGAATATTTGGATATGATCCAAATATCTGAGATTCATATAAGTGAATTTAATATAAATGTGATTTATATTAAATGCCATGTATTGTTGAGAGAAAATAAAATTTATAGTTTATGTTGTATTTATGCAATATAAAACTATAGGCTATATGTTATATTTGATATAACATATAGTGTATATATATAATAAAGTAGTTATTATATATATATTTTATTAATATTAATTTAGTTGAAATTAATTAAAGGGAAGGAGTTACAACTCCCTCCCCTCTTTCTCCCAATTGTTATACGTGGGATTCAAATTGGTTGTGGATGATTTTACTTCCTGAATTGGCTCTGAGAGAAGAGTTCTCTCAAAGAGAAAAGTTCTCAATAGAAAAATTCCTTCTCCTCCTCCCCATCTCCTTTTCCTCTTCCAAGGATTCAAGCAAAGCCCACAACTCTTGCTTGAATCCTTTATCCCAAGAGAATATATAGGGTTATCGAGTGGTGGTATCCGTTCTTGAAGAAGGAGATTTGCATGGAGAAGGAGTTTTGTTCGTGGCTTGTACGAGAGAGTTCTTGAAGAAAGGGTTCTTCAAAGGTAAAGGTTTCTGAAACCCTAAATATTTGTTTTAAAGCATGCTATAATTTTAAGTAAATGCATATCTTGTTGTTTTACTTCAATAAAAATGGAATTTGGGACAATCTTTGTTTCTGCTCAAAGGATCTTTTCTGAAAATTTCCTTCACTTTCCAAATTAACTTAAATCTGAATTTACAAATCTTTTTAGATACTTGATTTAATAAATTCCAAATAAACCAATTATCTTATCCTAATTCTTTACTTAAATTTTGGGTCCAAATTCCAAAATTAAAGAGAGTAAAATTTTAAAAACACGATTTTCCCATTTCTCTTTCAAATTTCACAAAATCTCAAAATTTCTTATCCAAATAATTCAATTATCTCTTCCAATTAATTTAAAACTCTACTTAAAGAATCCACATTAATCAATGAAACTTCTTCAGCTGTAACAATTTGATTCCAAATTCCAAAGATTAAGAAAAATAAAACTCAACAATTTGACTTAATTAACTTGAATTTTCCTAAAAACTGGGGATGTTACATAATATGCCTTTATTGTAGATAGAGCAACTACTTATTGTAATGATGCTTTTCAATTAACTAGATTAGGTCCATATAGAAATACATAACCAGTTAAGGACCCTCTTTTGTCTAAATCTGTTGCATAATCTGAAGTGCAAAACCCATCCGAAACAACCCTATCCATTTCTGGAGTTCACCTTGATATTGACTAACTGCACAAAACCCATCCGAAAGGGGCCGCATCGAAGGCAACACGAGGGCATACAAAATGATCTCACGGTGTGAACCAATGACAGAGACCATAGGACGTGTTGGCACACACCCTTCACCTACCTCCAGCCCCTACGCGATCACGCAACCAACGCTACGCAATATGGTAAACGATTTACCCCATCGCTTAGCATTAGCTAAACGATTAATTAGAAAATACTATACGATCGTCTAAAAAAACTAAACGATCACTTAGTAAAATCCATACGATCGTTTACCTAAGGCTAAACGATCCAATCAACACTTGATCTTCTTCTTCAATGAGAACTACATCACCATGTGCCGAAGCTTCATCATGAACGACTCGACGAACTCGAACTTTTCAAATTACAGACTTGATTGCAAAGTTAATTTTGCCCAAAACGCAGGGGCCTTTATAATTAACACTTTGTAATACCGAAAGTTTTAACAAAAAGGCAATTTAAACCCGAAACATTCATCACATTCATCCACAAATGCAGAAAACGATTAACAACAAATGCAGAAACCCACCGCGAGTGTAAAAACCGTTCGATTCAGATCTGTAATTTGGAATATCAAAGAACCGGGCTCTGATACCAATTGAAGAAAATCGGAAACGAGATTTCCATGAGCAGTGGAAGCAAGACCATTCCAAATTACAATCATGAATCAACAAATCATTTACAATCGACTTCAAAAAAACGGTTATACAATGTACAGAGAAATTACAGCATGAACATCAAATGTACAGAAGGAAAAACTGTACTAACAAGGGCAGAAATGTCTCCACGCTTCGATGCGTACTCTGATCGAACGACAGCAACCACGAATACTCGATCTAACGACCGTAACACCGCATGAACATAGCACGAATACTTCGCGCTCGTCCTCAACGATCTCCTCGGTCACAATCTCCTCTGCAATAGCGAATGGCCTTCGCACCACCACGAACGGTCTCTGAAAAACCTCGATAGTATCGAGTTGAGTCTGACACCACCAACAAGGCGACCTTGGTATTCTCGGTGTGAGAATCCAAAGGGTTGGTTCTGTTCGGACTTGGTATGAGGCAGACGTGTCAACCCCGTACTCTATTTTTCCTACAAAAGTAAGTAACAAGCGTGTTAAGTAAAATTATGAAAGAAGATAAAGAAAGTAGAAAGATGAAGGAAGAAAATTCTAAGTATTAGAAATACTTAGATGTGTGAGTTTTAGATAATATAACAAGAGAAAATTTGGCTAAGTATGAAAGCAAAGTGTAGACATGTGTTGATAGAGAAGTTTGGACGCATGAGGTTTCCTGTGAAGCAACCAAGGCTTGTAGAGGCTAAGTGTTGAAGGCAAGGATAAGCTATGTGTTGGTACCAAGGGTGAATGCATGAGTGAAAGCTATGATGCGTTGGTCAGCAGCCGAAGGCATGCGGTGCAAGGAAGCATACGGTGAGGCGAGGGCATACAATGACGCGGTGCGAGACATACGTCAATGAATGGCATACGAAGAGGGATGCATGTGGCGTTGGACGCGGCAGTGCTATGCGATGATATGCCGCAATGGATGCGGTGGACGCGATGGACGCGACAGTGCTACATTATGCGTTGGTAAGGTACTATGCGTTGGTAAAGTGCTATGCGACCTATGCGTTGATGCTATGCGACCTATGCGTTGATGCTATACTGCCTATGCATTGATGCTATGAGACCTATGCATTGATGCTATACGGCCTATGCATTGGTGCTATGTGGAAATAGTACTAAACGATGGGCTAGACGATGGAGTATGTGATGCATGCTGAAGTTATGCTACAAAACGAGGAAGGCTTAGTGCATGGTTGATGTATAAGAGCTATGCGTGGGCTAGGACATGCGTTAGCTTAGAAGTATGTGACCAAATGAGGGATGCAAAAGCCTCTAAGTGAGGTATGCATTAGTCAGATTGAGCGATGCAGGGATGCAAAAGCCTCTAAGTGAGGTATGCGTTAGCCAGATTGAGCGATGCGCTGAGAAGGAGGTATGCGGCCATATGGTCGTAAGCATTGGCTTGGGAGTTGAGCCTTGCGTTGATAGCCAAGAGGGAAAGATCATCTTGAAGATTGATCAGCCAAGCCAACTGTCATACTCAGGTTTGACATTATCCTCTAAGGATGAGGTGGCAGCCTGATGTTAAAAGGGGAACATGCAGCTGTTAGTTTAAAAAGAGAAGCCTAAATTCAAGTAGAAGTTCGGAGAAATTCACTTAGGCAAATGAAATAATTACAGAGCCATTCAAACCCTGAGTATGTCTAGTTGTTAAGGTTGATATTCCGGAGGGAGATTCTAGCAGAATCGAGCTAGAGTATGAAGAATCTGGCTGAAGGTCGAATTCTCAGGTAAGTTGAGCCAGTCTTGATAATTTGAGGATTTCGGCACAACCAGAAGGAATTCTGAGCTGAAATTTTATGTTAAGCTTGCTAAAATAATTTAGAGAATGTTTGTAGAAGGAAATTTCTTGAGAAAAGTCCTGGAAAATTAGTTATTAAAATTGAAATTTAAATCTGGAATCTTGAGCAAGCAGGCAGCTGCTTGGGTTGAACAAGCAAACAGCTTTAAGGGCTTGACAAGGATGATGAGCGCATGCATTGAAGGTTGAATTGGCACAAGGATGTGTTGAGAAGCATCGGACCATGCAACGCATATTAAAGCCATAAGCGCAAGGTTACGTTGTTGATGGGCGCAACCGAACGAACGCGTGGGGCATACGTCGGTGAGCCACCAGACAGGCGCATAAGCTGAGTGATAGGCGCAATCGGACGAATGCATGGGGCATGCATCGATGTGCCACAAGAAGGGCGCATGGGCTAAGCGATGGGCGCAAAGTTTGCTATGCGATAGGCCATGTGATGGGCAGTAGGTGTGAGTTGAAAGCTTGGACGCATAGAAGGCTTGAACGCCTAACGCAATGCATGGACGCATGGTAATGAAGTTGCTGCCTAGTCAAGTTAAGGCCTAAGAATTTGGCTAAGTGTTCAACACACAGTAAGCATATAAAATGAAGGAAATTGCCAAAAACTGTGAGTGACTCTAAATGCTTAAAATGTTTTAAGTAAATTTCTAAAGCTTATGAATGTTTAGCAATGCATGTTTACTGAAAACTATTTATGACAATTATTCTCAAATAGTTATGTAGCAACACATCTCACATTAATGTTATGTTTATGCTATGCTTTACAATGACCATGAGGATACGTTAGTATGGAATATGTTTGGGCAACTAAGTCATTAAGAGATAAGAATATGCAAGTAAGTATAAATAGCTCAGTACTAAAGTACACGAAGAAGGTACTGAAGCTTGGACTTAGAATGTGAATAGCTCAGTATTGAAGTACATGGGGAAGGTACTGAAGCTTTGTCTTAGAATTTGAATAGCTCGATACTGAAGGACATGGAGAAGGTATCCAAGCAGCTCGTACTGAAGTACACGGAGAAGGTATCTAAGCAGTAGTACCTAAGGTATGACGGTACTTAAACTACAATTATACAAATAAATGAAAAGTTGTTATTGGTAGTGTCGAGATCACTCCACTTTAGCTATGAATTGATGTTGAGGGAGGATGCAGACTATGATTGTAGGAAGTGAACAGAAAGAGTTCCTTCCTAGTTAAGTAGTAATGTAGTAAAGGATGATAAAGAGTGAACCAAAGGGCCACTCTAGACTGATAGGCTAAGGCATAGTCCAGCAAAGCATAAAAATGCTATATGATCTTGATGATAACATGAATAATAGTTGCCAAGTTTATGTTTCAGTAAAAGCTTTCAGTTTTGATATGAAATCTATGTATGAATGTTATGCTTAAATGTTAGTCACTTACTGGGCTTCCAGCTCATGTTTTCAAATGTTTTCCTTTTAGGTAGCGATCAGTTCCCAAAAGAGTTCGCTGTTGCTGCTCTGCCACTTAAAGAGTCAGGTTGAAGGAAGCCTAATTGAAGACCTGTATTTAGTTAGTATACATGAGTCTGTCTAGTGACTAGTATTCTAGTCGGGGCATACTAAATTGTAAGATTCATGTATGAACAATGCTACAAAACCCTGTAATGTAAATGTGTTAAGTTATGAGTTAATTTGTTCAGTGTATTGATGATATATACATTTTAAGGGTTTGAGACTATTTAACAGGTTAGATAGGCAGTAAGTGCCAGCAAAAGGGTTTATAACTGCTGTAGTCACCACTCCATCCTTAAGAGGGTAATCTAGGGGCGGGGTTTGACAAGACGAGTGGAGGAAACAATGATCACGTACACGACTGGGCAAGTGGGAGAATTCGGAGATATATTGTATAGGTCGATACCCAATCGTTTATATAAAACTATGTTATCGTCTAGCAAAAGCTATGCGATCATTTAGCTCTATCGTTTAGCTCGGTCGATTCTACACGATCATTTACCTTGGGCTAGTGATCGTCTAGCAAAGCAATGCGATCGTTTAGTAAATATTGCACGATCGTTTACCTAGCCCAACCGTCGTTTAGTAAATCTGTATTTACTTGACGACTTCCCGACTTCCGTGAGTTTTTTTTTTTGCTGGAGAGAAAACTCAAATTCTTTTCAAACTTTTGTGAAAACTTCTGTAAAAACTCTTTATCAAAATAGGAAACCAATTTCCTTTTAAACTCACGGTTACTATGATCAATAACCACCCACTACTTTGGTTATTTAAAAGAAAAAGTATTAATTATCTAATAATTAATCTTATTCTAAACATAAATGATAACCAACTTATCATACTATATTTATAACCTATAGTTTTAATATTTCATCTCATGAAACATATAAACCATAGTTCTTTTCCTATGCCATGGTACTCAATGTAAATCTCATTTACATCAATTTTCCACTAGATATATCTCATACATCATACCGATTATATCACATATAATCAAAATACCTCTTGTCAATTTGAACATTTCAAATCAATACCAAGAACTGATCCTTCAAAATGAATCCAAGCTACCAAGGGGACCTCATGGACCTGTAGATCCGAAGCTTTACGGTACGTGAATAATTGACTAAACTCTTTAGTCACGGGATCCACCATCCGTTAACTGTCATGCACTTCACTAAAGATCGACAGTTGAATTCTTCTCACTACAGATATATTATGTGTCCATCTTAACCAATCAGCAGTGTGATAACTCTTCACAGATCGCTCAAAAGTACAGCTGGGCCAATAACCGTTATGCCCTGTAGTTACATATGTCTCCTTAAGTACCATTGATCCCTTTAATGAACATAAATCATAGTTCTACTATGACTGAGTCTTCTCTTCCAAAGAGAAGTTGTGGCCACTATGTTCAAGCCCCCGAATCAACCCTTAAAAGAGCAATCTCTCTACTTATCCCTGCTTTGGGAAAGGAGTGAATTCCATATTGTGGATTGAGTTCCCAGCTCCCAGATCAAACAAGTCCCCAAAAAGGTAGGCATGTTGAGTTGGCATTCTGGTCACTCTCACCCATACTAATCAAAGGACCGCCCTCAAAGGCAGGAGTTCACAAAACACTCAGGATTGAGGTCGTGTCATTTATGATCATTTAGGTGAGATGCAGGTCTCTAGTATCAACGGCGTTATATACAGAGTCTAGTCATTTCGTGGTCTAAGTCTTATACAAACTCTTCGTATAGGACACCCTTGCTCCACGTCTCCACACGAATGGTTAGGATCTACCATTTGTAGTAGTTTACAACACTTACAAACCTCTACAAAGTGGGTCGTATCCATAGTATCACTAGGATCAGGTATCCTACCTTAATCCTTATACTGCAGACCAATTTAGGTTATCACTTAAGGCATGATCCACTTGTATATCACATATACATGCTTAAGTTCACATAAGATAACCAAGGAGTTTTGTTTATTGGATATGAGTAAATGCCAAAATTAAATAACACTTATTTTATTCATTGAATAATGTGTATCTTTACAAAACAACGAGACTCTGGGAGAATTAGGACACCAATCCCAATATAATCAACATCAACATATCCATATAGTTCATTTTCTAGTTCTTGTGATTTTTGATAGGTTAGTTTAGCATCTTTGGACCAAATATGATACGTACTAGGCATGTATAAAATTGCCAACAACTTGACTATAGGGTATTGATGACATATTTTTTACTTGGATTAGACATGTATCTACGTACTAGGCTAGCTGTATATGAGAGGTTAGATCTTGTGGAGATCATTAAATACATAAAATTGCCAACAACTTGACTATAGAGTATTGATGACATCTGATTCAAAAGTTCTATGTTAGTTCTTTAGGAGAATTAGCTGAGGATAGCTTGAAATGTTGAGCAATAGATATGGTCATTGGTCTAGCACTACTTAAATTGAATCTTTTGATTATTTTTCCATAGTAGCTTGACTAATTTATACTTAGGGAAGATTGATCTCTGTTCCTAGATTGATCTCTGTTCCTTAGGATCTAAATCCCTAGAATTTTTCTTGACTCACCCGTGTCCTTCATGTTAAATTCTCTCTTTAGAAGATCTTTAACATGAGTCGGATCTTGCTTAGAACTCCTTGCCAGCAGCATATCATCAACGTATCTAAGTAGGTATACCTTATCTTTGTAGGAAGATGTGTTAACATACACACATATGTCATAGGAACTTCTCTGAAATCTAATGCTAGCAATATAGTCATTGAATCTTTTGTACCAACATCTTAGAGATTGCTTAAGACCATAGATTGATTTGTTGAGTATGAAGGGATTAAATCCCACTGTGAAAGCATTTAAACGTTCTGTCTTTGAATTAGGAAGGGAATAACACAAAATTGACTTTATAGAAAAGAAAAGGGTTAAACATTTCAACAAAGGCAATTTAGAAAAAAATACCTCTGCATGAACTCTCAATCTCACGAACGGATACCATCAAAAGATTGCCCAATGATAACTGGTAAAAATACAAGTTATTAGAGCTCAAATTATTAAAACAACGGGAGAAAGCGATGGTGAATAGGCAATATTGCGATTGAATGCGGCAAACTAAAAGAAAAATTGCAATCACTAACGCTCAATACATAAAAGTAGTTAAATTGAGTTATTCAGTGCAGGAACAATGCGATAGCACGTTTTGAGTTTGCGATCCAAGGGTACCTCAAAGATGATCGCGTGATGACCTTACATAAAAGTGGTGGCCTAATGTAATAAAACATGATGGGACGTAAAGCCGATAATAGTTAGATTAGAAATTCAGTTGACGGACGTTGAATACCATAACGTTGCAAATACATTGAACTTTCGGTGACTATCAAAGGACGCAACAAGGGTATGAAAATTAATGATGCCCATTCACACAATCATTAGTGAGAAGAATTGTTTTATCTTGAAGTCTATAAATACCCAATGCTACCAAACTAGCAAGACTTTCAAGCGAAGAAGTGAGGCGAAACCAAAGGAAGGGAATTCTCGAGAAGAAATTAATTTTCGAAGAGGTCGAGAGACTGTTGGAAACAACAAGGAGGAGAGACACCAAACCCTTGCGAGAGCAAGAGTTAACAACTTAGGAAAGAATTGAAGTGATAAGAGTAGTGTAAAAAGTCAGAAGAAGCAAGACATTGCTTACCTGGCTTGATACTTCTTACACCATTTATTGTTTTGTACTCAAACACTTTATTTGCAAAAATGGAAACTTCATTTCAATTTATGTTCAGTCTTTTCACACCATGCATGAGTAACCAAATTTGTGAATGGGTTGAGAAGTACTTAGCTAATATGACTTAAGCTATGCACTTTATGCGAGCATCTTGTCTTATGTATGCTTCATTCATCATTTGGAGTACTTGAGAGAGTAGTCTAAAGACAGAGTCTAGGCTTGAGAGAGTCGGATTAGATCGCATAAGCAAGAGTAGAGACTTAGAAATAAGTTCTATCTGCTACATTCCATACACATTACAAACATCATAGAAATAGGAAATGTGGCCTTATGCATTGAGAAATGTAGTGCTTAATATTTGTGTATAGCATGATCGCATGCCTTGTACAATATCTTAAGAAATACTAGTAAAACCTCTTATCAACCCCTTTATCACATATTTGTTACAAAATCACCATTTCATCGCTGTGCAGTTAATTACATCGCATTAGAAAATAAAAGTTAAATCACCATCTACTTCTTAATCACCATCGCAATAGGATCAGAGAATCCGTTGCATATCTATTTAGTAATCTCTACGTTCGACCCTGGACTTACCAGGACCCTAAAAAGGCTTATACTTGGGCTTTGTTAGGAAAACTTGCATGATCATCGCATCCACACATCTTTTCATCGCATGATAAATCAATGCATCACCCAACAATTCTCAAGGCTAGAATCAATGGATTGTGGGATCTAAATTGGCAAGGAGTAGATGGAATTTTTCAGAGAAAAATTTTCTCTAAGAGGTTAGTAGGGAAAAAGAAAAATTGTAGAGTAATGGGATTGAGATTCTTCTCAAATGTTCGATGATGAGTTATGCTCAGTTACCTCAATTCTTTTGAGGTTATGCAGTATAGTCTGCTGTATATCTTTTGAACATGGTTCCCTAAAAAAATGTTTCTGAAACACCATATAAGTTATGGATAGGACATAAAGATATTTTACGTCACTTCAGAATCTGGGGATGCCCGACACACATGTTGGTGCAAAATCCTAAAAAGTTGGAACAATGTTCAAAATTATGCCTATTTGTAGGATACCCTAAAGAAACAAAAGATTGACTTTTTTATGATCCTCAAGAAGACAAAGTATTTGTATCGACAAATGCTACATTCTTAGAAGATCATATTAGGAGTCATCAACCTCATGGTAAATTAGTATCGAGCAAAATGACCAAAGAAACTACAGGTAGATCGACAAAAGTTGTTGATCAATCTAGTCCATCAACAACAGTTGTTGCCCCATCACGTTCTTCTTAAGAGTTGAGAATGCTTTGATGTAGTGGAAGGGTTGTTTAACAGGCTGACCGCTACATGGGTTTAACAGAAACTTAGGTCATCATACTTAATGATGGCCTAGGGGATCCATTGATCTTTAAATAGGCAATGGAAGATGTTGATAGGAAAGAATGGATAAAAGACATGGAGTTAAACCTATTAGTTGCAAATGGATCTACAAGAGAAAACAAGACCAAACTGGCAAGTGCAAACCTATAAAACCAGACTCGTGGCAAAAGGTTTTATCCAAAGAGAGGGGGTAGACTATGAAGAAACATTCTCTCTTGTTGCCATGGTAAAAATCTATAAGAATCTTTTGTCCATTGCCGCATATTTTGACTATGAAATATGAAAAATGGATGTCAAGATAACCTTTTTAATGGTCATCTTGATGAAAATATTTTCATGTCTCAACTAGAAGAGTTCATTGAACATGGTCAAGAACAAAAGGTTTGTAAGCTTAAAAGGTCCATTTATGGATTAAAACAAGCATCTAGATACTGAAATATAAGGTTTGATACTGCGATCAAGTCTTATGGCTTTGAACATAATGTTGACGAACCTTGTGTTCACAAGAAGATCGTCAACAAAACTATAGCTTTCCTGGATTTTTATGTTGATGATATCTTGCTCATTGGAAATGAGTAAAGTTTCCTTACTGACATAAACAGATGGCTAGCATCACAATTTCAAATAAAAGATTTAGAAGATGCTCAATACATTCTTGGGATCCAAATTGTTCGAAATCTCAAGAACAAAATCCTAACGCTATCTCAAGCATCTTATATTGACGAGATGTTGTTAAGGTATAATATACAAACTTCTAAAAAGGGTATGTTACCTTTTTTTACATTGAATTCATTTGTCAAAGGAACAGTATCCTAAGACGCCTCAAGAAGTTGAGAAAATGAAAAGAATTCCATATGCATCGGCAGTTGGGAACCTGATGTACGCTATGTTATGTACATATCCTGACATATACTTTGCAGTTGAAATTGTTAACAGGTTCCAGTCTAACCCTAGACACAGTCATTGAACTGCTGTTAAGAACATTCTCAAATTTCTCTGAAGAACGAAGGATTATATGCTTGTGTATGGGCCTAAGTATTTGATCCTTATGGGATACACTGATTCTGATTTTCAGATTGATGTAGATTCTAGAAAATCTACTTCAGGATCAGTTTTTACTCTTAACAGAGAAGCTATAGTGTGGAGAAGCATCAAACAGAGTTGTATCGCTGACTCCATGATGGAAACTGAATATGTAGCTACATGTAAAGTAGTTAAAGAAGTAGTGTGGCTACGCAAGTTCCTAACGTATTTGGAAGTAGTTCCAAATATGCATCTACCTATCACCCTGTATTGTGATAATAGTGAAGCAGTTGCCAATTCAAAGGAACTAAGAAGCCACAAACGTGGAAAACACATCGAAAGAAAGTAACATCTCATCATAGAGAAAGTACACCGAGGAGACGTGATAGTCACAAATATAGCCTCAGAAGATAATCTTGCTGATTTATTTACGAAGGCCCTTTTGGCTAAAGTGTTTAAAGGCCAGCTAATCGGACTAGGACTACGAGCTTCATAATCTAGGGCAAATGGGAGAATGTCAAGGGTATATAGACGCCCTTAGTTTATTGTATTTTCATTTTCTCAACATTGTAAACATTATATATTTATGTATATTTGTAACTCCCTAGAGTATTAGTCCAAGTGGAAAATTGTTAGGAATGTCCTAAAACTCGTAGTTTGTAAATGTTAGAACCATATTTTGTTTATCAATAAAATTATTATTGAGTATTTCATTCAATAAATAGTTATTGATATTACATTCTGATATGAAAATCCAATAAACAAATCCATGGCTATAATATGAATACTTTAGCCTTATGTGGAGACATAAAAGTGGATAGTTTTAGTATATAGCCAAAATGGTCTATAAGTATATGGATGAGATTGGATACCTCATCCTAGCAACACTATTGGATGCGACCCATTTTGTATACTGATACAAATGATGTGATCCCAAAATCATTCATGTGGAGACATGCGAGTGGAGGCATCCTATGTAAAGGATGTTTGCATAAAATCAGACCTCGAAATACTCACTTTTCTTTATTACGGCAATTTACTGTTAAATTTGACTATTTCAAATTTGATGACCTAAAGTAACTCGATATTAATCCTGAGCTAACTATGAACTCTTGTTTATTCGGGATTATCTTTTGATCTGCGTAAGTGAGAGTAGTCCAACAACATTGCTCAATAAGCCTCTCATTTTGGGGATAAGATCAGATAGATAGCTGGAGACATAGTCCTGTAAGATGGAATTCACTCCTACCCAAATTAGGCTTAATAGATAAGTTGTTCTCTTAAGTACTGATTCCTGGTCTTGAACAACAGGGCCCCACCCTCTCATGATCGAGAGGGTCATGGTTTATTAGTTGGACTATAAACCAATTGTTCAATAGAGGTTCAGTGGGAGCTTAAGTAGCAAGATGTGTTTATAGGGGTAAAACGATAATTTTGACCTAGCTGTAAATACGAATAACCTATGAAGGATCGTTTTGATTATTTATTGTTAAAGTGGACAGAAATATATCTACAGTGAGGAGAGTACAACTAACGAGCTATACTGGTGTGTCTCACTAGTTAACGAATATTGATTAATTCAGGTTTAAAGAGATTAACCAATTAATCTCAAATCGTTGGAGCTCATGATCTGTAGGTCCATAAGATCCCTCTAATAGCTCGTAAAATTACTCCTTGAATTAGTGAATTGAGCAGATTTGAAATATTGAAAATCGAAATTAGAGTTTTGAATTTAAAGAGTTCAAATTCGATTTAGGGTTTGGTTAATTATATTTTAGTATAATTAAACATTTAAATTTATCGAAATTAAACGTAAATCAGAGAGTTTACAATATTTAAATATTGATTTAAATATTGATTTATATGAATAGGTTTCATATATAAATTAGGTGTTTAATTAATTTAATATTTGATATTAAATTATTATTTAATTAATTGAAAGTAATTTTTTATATCCATTTGAATTTCAATTTCAAATTGAAATTATATATTTGATTTAATTTTTAATTAAATCAAATTTAAAATTGAAAAATCCAAATGTTAGTGGATTTTTCCAATCTTTAGGAAAATTGAGTGGATTAGTCCCAAATTGGACACATAACACACTTAACTATTGCTCTTTGAAGTGTCAAACAACAATATTGAGTATCGCTATCATGATACAATCTAATAAATACTTCAATTTCTTAGATCTGAGAGATTATGCAACTGATTTTCTGCAAAATTAAAACTCTCTCAATACTCTCTTCCTTCTCAATATTTTTTGGCCTCAATTTAGTGTTTCCACCACACAATCTGAGTGAGAGGATAGTAAAGAAGATTCTTTTGGTGTTCTATGTTTTGAAGGCCAATTTCGTACTACAAGGAAAAAGGACTCTTCCGACGCCTAAAACGACCGTCGGGAGATAATTTCTCCCGACCACGTAAGGGCGGCGTCGGGAGTGATCAATAACTCCTGACACTGTAAGTGAAGCGTCGGGAGTTAGTAAGAACTCCCAATGCCCAAAAAGAAAGCGTCAAGAGTTATGTTATAAAACTTCCAAATCGAGCAGATTTCAATCTGTCTTTCTTCTTCTTCTTTTTCTTCAAACCCTAGCACATCAGATGCATGAGAACCCCAAATTGAGGCTGCTAGATGTCCATTCAGTCACCATCCGCCTCCCTTCATCTGCCATCTACCGTCCGTTATTCATTTTCTAGGTTTCTTCTCCTTTTTTTTTTGTTTGAAAAATTTTCATGGTTTTGTTGCTTTGTTCATGTCGAGACTATGGCTATTCTGGCGGTCCAAAAACCATTGAAAAAGCTGTAGATCTTTGCACATTGAATCCAATGCCAAAATACATAGAGCAAATATCATTTTGGCTGTTGAATGAGCCATTTTCTGACAGTTTTAAGCGTAATTTGTTTTCTTTGGAAATTTCCATTTATTTTGATGTGTTTTTCCAGTTTTTATTTATTCCTACCTATCTCGTTTACATGAATATATGAAACAAAGACTAGAAAAGGATTGTCTTTGGATGATGAAGTGAGAGAAGTCATTTTGTGAGTGCTTTTTCTTATTGTGTATGATTTATGAGTAATGATTTTTGGTTGATTTTTGCCATTGTTCTATTCATGTAGGTTTGTTTTTAAGATAAAGATGCCATCAGATATCAGAGTTCAGTTGATTAATGATCTGGAGTTTCTTTCTTTTCTTTTGTGTCTATGTCTAGATGGGTAAGAGCTTAATAAGTTGAGGAGTATTTTGACATATAAGTAGAAAAGGACAAGGGAATCTTAGTTCTCCAATTTAACTTCTAAAACATTCTTTTTATCTACTTCTACTTTTATTAACCAAAAGTTCTGTTGTATCTTTTAGTTCATTGAATAGAAGGCATTTCTCTAGCTGTATGGCCTTTACGTGCACTATCATAGAATTATACTGCAGTTTTCATTATGGATAAAGATGAAAGACATCCCATCACATGATTTGTTGTTATCTTCTGATTTTATCTTTTCTAATTTGAAAAAGCATGGTCAACTGCTGTACCTAACACAATTATTTCTAACAAAGCTTTAAACATGAATCAGTGATCTCAACAATATATTTAAATATTTTTAATTTTTTTTTAAAATGACTATCTCCCGACGATGCCTATATAAGCGTCGGGAGTTTCAATAACTCCTGACGGTTTATGTTTCCCTGTCGGGAGATGCTCTCCTGACAGGTATATCCCGACCAAATTCCTGAAACTAATTTTTCGTCGGGAGTAGATCTCCTAACGCGTTTTTTACCATTTTTTGACGATTTCTAGCGTTGGAAAATGGGTGTTTTCTTGTAGTGTCGAGAAAAAGAGCAAAAATTTGAAGAAATTTTTCAAAGGTAATTTAGTTCACGGTTTAGCTCAGCAACTATAGACATGAGTCTGTGATTGTCACCCAACAGAGATTCAATCCTCTCATTTTAAACGTCAAGAACCTTCAGGTTTTCCTGCTACTTGTTAAAGAGTGCTTGATTGGAAGGATCACAAGAGATAGGATTATTTTCACTATTGTCACTCCTAGAAAATGCATCAAAATCAAGATTCTTGTAAGATGAGGTGTCCGAGGAAATGTTATTGACAAGTGCTCTGGCATCCATTTCAGATTCCCATCAAAATCATCATCAGACCAGGTTAAGACATAACTTTTATTCTACCTTTTCAGAAAGTTTGGGCATTTAGCTTGAAAATGACCAAAGTCTTCACATTCTCTGCATTTGAATGACTTTTCTTTATTTTGAACATAAGTAAAGCCAGACTTGTCTGAATCCCTCTGGAAATTGTGAAGTTTGTGTTGTTTAGGGGGAAAAGAACTTCCTGATTTGGTATTTCGAGAACTTGGATTTCTTGACTTCTTTTCAAAATGTTTGAGCACACGATTAAATTGTTTAGACAACAAAGAAATAGAGTTAGCAAGAGACTCATCAAACTGCCCATTCACATCAAACTCTTCTTCAACAGAGGACTGTAAGGCCACACTCTTAATTTTTTTTTTCTTTGAGTTTTCTTCAACTGGCATTTCAAATGTGAGAAGAGATTCAAATAACTCATCCACTTTCAGCTTGAAGATATCATGGGCTTGTTCATTGGCGGACACTTTCATGGCAAACTTCTTAGGCAAAAACCTATAAACTTTCCTAACCAGTTTTTCCTCTGAGATTTTCTCCCCTAGAGCAAATGACTCATTGGGTATATCAAGTAACCAAAAATTAAATTCAGTAATCGTTTCATCATCCTGCATTTTGAGATTCACAAACTTCGATGGAATGTCCTAAGCTTCCTTAGCTAAAGTATAAGTATTAATCGAACAAAATATATTCTGATCGAAGCACCTAAGATAGAGGTGACTCGCTCTGATATTAAATGAATTTTGGAAGATGGTTGTAAGCACTCAATATATGTCTCCCACTATGTCCTCGCACATTCATAGAAAACAGCAAACATAACGTAAAGTAGATTAAAACAAACACATCAAGATTGTTAATCCAATTCAGTGATAAACCACCTATGTCTGGGGAGCAATATGCCCAGGAAAGATAATCCACTAATGTAATAAAGTCAAGCAATTACAACATTGTACTTATCTGTAAAGTAACGATATTACAGTGACACCTGTTCAATCGGACTCTATTGAACACCTAGGTTCCCTCTAGATATGAGACTCTCTATCCTGAACTTAGGCTCCCCTAAGTATATGAACATTAGTGATGAAATACTTAAGCTCCCCCTAAATGAATGAGACTCCCTCTCATGTGATGATATCTTTCCTTCTACTTGTAAACTCGCTTCACAAGAGAACTTAGGATCCCCCTAAGTAATGAGAACTCCCTTCTCGATGCAAAGCAACTTAGGCTCCCCCTAAGGCTTGAGAAAACCTTCTTGATGAACAGTCTTTGACTCCCCCTAAGACCAAACAATCTTCGTGAACAATGATGAGAATTAATGAAGAACACAACGCGAAAAATGCAAGACAGAAAATTCGTCTTCACACAAAGAGAAAACACTCTAACAGAATACGGATCACACACAATATGCTCAAACAATGAATGAGACAACAATCCTAGCAAACGATCTTCTTGACCACAAATAGCACAACAAAAACAAGAAAAATAATCCTATAGAAAATCATCAACCCATAAGAAAAAAAAAATCCATAAGAAATATTATATAGAATATGATAAATAAGGAAATAAATACTATGCTGAATAAAATGCAACTTATGAGATACAATCCATATAGGATAAGAGAAGAGACAATTTCATAAAACTCAAGGAAATAAAGCCGGAGAATTTAAACAAATATATTTAGCGAATATCATATTTTGAACAAGTTTCTTTCCTCTTCTCTCACCTTCAGCCATTCCCCCTCATTTTCATAGGAGCCGAATGCCTTCCCCCTTTTCCCCTTTGTGCTCCAACTAGGATTTCCTCCATCGGAGAGTCCATTAGCAGCAACCACACGACTCACAATTCGGCTTGAAGCGGTGACTTTGTCTTCTACTTTAATGCATTTATTTTGGTTTCCAACTTTGATATCCCCCTAGTTTCCTCTGCTCCCCTTCTTGCAGGATTATGTCCACTAATTTTCACTTTTTCCACTTGTTGCCATTGGAATGGATGAGGGTTTGCTTCTAACCCTTTCTATTCTTCCTGGCTTCTTCCAGTTTTAGGTATCTGTTTCTTTGCTTCTTCAAATCTCCTAGTGCTTTACATGTATTTGACTTCTAAATTTACCCCTGAGTGTGTTTTTGAAAAAAGAGGAAATGACAATGGTTTTTGGTTTGATCTTTTGAAGAATAATACATTTTCTAACAATCGATTTCAAAGTCTTACGCTCTGTTAGTCAATCATGGTAGGCAATACGAAGTTTATGATTTTGTTTGAGACAAATTTCAGTTGTTTCTTATTTTGAATTGATCGGCTTGATGAAAAACATTGGTCGGTTATAGTTCATATCGTGTTGTTTATTTGGTTGAGTTGGAGATGGATGCATACGAAGAAATGACAGAGAAATTTAAAATTACTGCTGAAACAATAACAGAGCGTCATCAAAAGTATTCTTCAAACGAAAGGGTGGTTATGGGCTTAATTCTCAAAACTAAAAAACCAAAATCAAAATCAAATGGTTGCTAAATAAGGCCTATGTGATTAAAGTTTGTTTTAGAATTTATTATTTGATTAAATTGTGATTTTGAGTCTATTGTGTATTCAAAATGTGATTTGGAGTTTGTGTGTGTGATTAAAGTTCGATATGACACTTATTTGTGTGATTTTAAGTGTTGTTTATGTGAATTAAATTGTGGCATTAAATTCAAATGTGTGAATATAATTTTGATTATCTTGTTTGAAGCTAAAATTTGATGGATTTTTTGTACGGATGGCTCTTTTTTGGGGGTCCAAATGAAAAATGGGTACCTTTTTTAAATTGAATGAAAAGTGGCATTTTGCTTACATTAGCATCCTATGAATTTACTCATTCGACCATAAAACTCATCTGCATGTTGTGATTTATTAGTTTTCTTGATACTCGATCCTCGAAACTCGATACTCAATACTCGATCCTCAATACTTGATCTTCAATAGTTGATGCTCAATGTTTGATGCTCTACACTCTATGCTTTATGTTATATGATCCACGCTATATGCTAGCTATATGCTACTCGATTCTCGATACTCTAGGCCCTGCTCGATTTAAAAGTTCACTTGATGTTCGATGCTTAATATTATATACTCTATCTTTGATGTCCAATTCAAAGAAACGAAAAAAAGGGGGAGGGGGGAGGGGAAGAAATGCACAAAAAAGAGAAAAAAAAAAAAAAAAGAAGAAAAAATGCAGAAAGAGAAACGTAAAAGAAAAAGGAAAAATGAAGAATAAGAAACTCAGAAAAAATGAAAAAAGAAAAAAAAACCGCTGCAAAACGAAGAAAATAGAAGAATAATGCATTAGGGTTAAAGTGGTAATTTCACATGACATAAGCAGAAGGCCAAATTTTATTGGTTTTCAAAATGATAACAATTTTTTATTTATGCCTTTTATTTTAGGTCATATATCCCATTTCCCCTAATTTTTATTGTGTAATTTGATTTGAAGCCTATTTTGTGGCTTTCTTTATAGTGATCCTATTTTTTGGAATGGAAAATCAAATCTGTCTTCTATGAAAGAAGCCATATCAATTACTTGACTTTATTTCTAGTGAACCTATCAAACATTAAAGTTTGACTTTTAATATATTGATGTTGTTCTCTTACTTAAATTTATCACCAAAGGTTTGGATGAGAGAACTGTAATTTTCTTTATCAATAATTATGATTAAGTATTGGATGTGGTTGAGGAGAAGGAAGTTAATTGTTTTGTGATTTATTCCAATTGTAACTTTGTTGTATGACTTATGTTGGAAAAGGGTTGCCTTTTTCAGCTTCAAGATGTTAGACTTTACTTATGTTGAGAATGAGAAAAAAAATTGTTTAGGTTGTGATAGTAGTGTTTTATATGCAAGAACAAACAAATCATCGTTGATGGCTCAATGATGAAGGATCGTTGACTTTTTATTCGTTTGCAGATAGAACATTTTGTTTTTCTTTTTTTTTTTTGGGTCAAAAGTATAGTTTACGCGTGTTATTTTAAAATTTTAAAAACTTTATACAAACAGCTACTATATTCGTATATATTGACTTTCAAGTTTTTTATTAATATATTGGTCTTATCTCATTTTATTTGATTATTTGGATAACAAATTGTCACAATCAATATTCACCAACGGAGCTTTAGTGACGCTTTACGCAACGCTAGTTTTTCGTCGGTGAAAATCTTTTGCAATGGTTTATGGGTTTAGCAACATTTTATTTTCGTCCCTAAAAAAGTACTTTTTGTAGTGGTACAGCTGTTGTAAAAGAGAGAATCAACTAAAAAGTCAACACTTTATAAGAGTACACTACATCAGTATATCTCTACAAGACTATAAAGTTGTCGATTTTGATCACAAGTTTTGATCATTTTAAATATATTTCATGAACGATATTTCAAAAATGGCTCTAAATGAGTTGGACACAATAGAATCAAAATAAGTTAAATATAAAACTAGGAAGGTAACATAAATATGAATTTTATTAAAGGAAATTAATAAGAGAATTTCGTAATTATAGATTTAAAGCAATAACACAAACATTTTTCATAGTGAAAATATGAGTATATCGAACCAAGAGGTAAATAATCATTTAAAGTTATAATTTAATTAGAAGTACCAAAAATTTAAAGAGTTTGATAGACAATTTAACGATAGAAATTTGAAAACAAGTGATTTAGTATCAATATAGTTATTGTAACCATGTCTTTAGATGTGTCGGAGTATTTTCTTAACTAGAAAATTCTATTCTAGGTCATCCGTTATAAAAAGTTGTGATTTTCTTATTTACCTCTCTAATGGTACATCTATTACAGGATTGTAAGTTCAATAAGATCTGTTCTTTTCCCTAATCTTTTGATCCTTCTCCATACTTGACTCTTATTTCTTTCCTCCTCCATATCCACTCCATGATCATATCAAACTAATTAAGATTATCAAACATGAATGTCATCACCAGAATTTAGAATGAAGATCAAGAGGAAAACTATAATTTGAAGTGTTCTTATGTATATATAATATGTAGTTGAATGAATGTGGGAGTGGGTGATTAATTAAGATACCAAGTACTTCTAATATTGGGCAAGGTTTGAATCGACATTTTTATAAGATTCATCCAACTTAATGCTAATATCTTACCCAAACATGCTTAATTATTAACAATTGAATTTTGATGGCACCAACACGTTGATGTTAGAATCATAGTTGGGCATAATTGAATATGAGTTTGGATATTATACAATTAAAATGTTCATTTTGGTCTATATATTTTTATTTATTCTTTATTCTAGTTTATATACTTTTCGAAATATCCATTTTGGTTATGATCTATCGTCAGAAATTTGATTTTGGTCTTTTCATTTTCATCTTTATCTCATTTTTTTAATCCAAAATTTAGCATGACACTTTAATTACTAAAATTTTTTAGTACATGGACCAAAATGAATATATTCAAAGTATAGCAACCAAGATTAACATTTTTACTAATACCAAAAAATTGAACAAAACAAAAAGTAATAAGTTTGTATTTAAACCTAATTAATAACAATCAAATACAAAATACCATAACATCAACCATCAATTAGAGAATGCAAATAAAGCACCAAGTGTGATGTAAAAAATTAATAAAAAAAATAATGCAAAAATAGTGGAAGATGATATTTTATGAAAATTGGACAATAGAAATGATAATTTTCTTCTTAAATGTGAAGGATAAAACAGCTGACAATGTAGTACCTTGGTTGTCACCCTCTAATGTGGAATAATTAAAAAGTGAACCTACAAGTTGGGGGGCTCTTTTTTTCCTTTTTTTCCTTTTTTTTTTTTTGTTTTAAATTAACTATAATGGGAGCAAACACATTGCTTGCTAGCTAGCCTTTGCTACATAATATATGCTAATTTTTTTTATTCAAATTCTCTATTTCTTTATATAATTAATTCTACAATATTATAAGTATTTTTATCAGATAGAAGAAAAAAAACCCTTCAACTCGTTCCACATTTATACACTCTTGATCGGTTGCTTCCTTGTCCTGAAATTAAAAATAATGAAATATTTTTCAATTAGATTCTTATCAATAATCTTATAAAAGTGGCTACACTGCAAGAAATAGATTATGATGATATATATATATATATATATATATATAGTTTAAGAATATAGGCAACAATGGAGGATATTCTTGGTTTATATTCTACAAAAAAGAAAAAAAAAAAAAACTTAACAAATATTAGCAAGCTTAAAGAATTCAGAGATGGTTATTAAGATCATTCAGCACACAAAAGGTTTTCTCTAGTTTTATTGTTATTCTAAGGCAATCGTTTGATAATCATTTGATTTTTAAAAATTAAGTCTATATCGCACTACTGTCATTTTAAGAGTTTCTTTGTTTTTGGAAGAAAAATGAAAAGCATTATAAAGAAACTGTGAAAACTAATAAATATAATTTTAAACAACAAAAAAATTAAGATAACCTAAGTGATGGTTAAATAACTGCAAGAACTTTGAAGGGGTAGGTTTAAAGTAGATTTAATACTTTAATCTATCTTTTAACCTTCTCAAATTGTAGGTTGAATATTAATAATATACTATAAGAAATTAATGGAAAATAATATTATGAAAGCTTAAATTTTAAGATCTCTTATTCCATAAGATTTTCTTTTACCAATAACAAAGTCCATCTACCTAGGCTAGCTAAATTCCTTACACTAGTCCACAATGAGAAAAATAGAAAGCTTTTCCATTATTTGTTATATTGTTAAGAGCAGAAAAGGGTTAGTAAAAAAGTTCGAAAATCCTTAATTTTTTAATTTAACATTCAGAAGATTTTCTTTCATTACATAATGTAATATCTGTTTTTTTTTTTCTTCAAATTATTAAATAGGAAAGGGGAAAAAAAAATAAAGGACACAAAAAGCGTTAATTACAAGGGTATCCGAAGCAACAAACATTAAGTTCCAAAGGGTTAAATTTAATTTTAAAAAAAGAGTGAACTGTCAGATTTGAACCCCTAATATTTTGGTCTAAAGTAGATAAAATAAGCATAACTCAACTAACTAGTGTTTATACTATTAATCTAAAAGTCAGTGGTTTGATCCCACGCATTGACAAAATATATATATATATATATGTCATAATCATGTCATAATTTGTTGGACTATACTAAAATGATAAATTAATAAGAGATTCAAATGAAAGAGAGTAATTAGATTGTAGAATATAAAATTATGGAAAATTTTGTAGCACAAATACATAGGGATACAGAAATTTAAATGTCATTATTGTTAATTATCAAACTATAAAAAGTTAAGAATTAAATATATTCTACTACTTGAAATCCAATAAATTTTTAGATAATTCTACAAAGAAAATTTCGTACAACTATTTGTGTTAGATATCAATATATAATAAACATTTTTTTTAAAAAAAATAAACAGGTACCAACATAAAATAAAAATATAACACATATTATCCACAAATAAAAGATATAACTTCTCTAAAGTTGGCTTCAATGTTACTTCGTCCATGATCTTGAATTCAAATTCCTCTAGCCTAATTCTTAGTGTCCTAAACAAAAAGTTGTTGCAAATGCGTAGAAAGAATAGGGAAAATAAGTAAGGGGGAAAATATGTTTAAAGAGGCACAATCACGTTAATATAAGGAAAAAAAAATACATTTTTTAAGGTCATGGTAATATTTGAGGTAAGAGAATCCATACCTGACATATTGATCGACGATATATATTTTAACTAGTTGAATTATTTTAGAGATTTGTTTATTTTTATTTTCATTTTAAATTTATATATAAGAAAAAATAGGGTTTGATTTACGCTATAAAAATAAATGTTAGGAGTACGACTAAAGTATCATATTGGTAAGATAAGGAGGAGATCAAAAGTATATAAGCAAGAGAAAATATCTCCATCCTTTTGGTGAAAACAAAAAATAAAACCATTCGAACTTATGTCGAAAGTGAATAATATCATACAATTATGGAGATATGTGAACTTCTTTGTCCTAACATGTGATAGCAGAGTCATGTCCCTTAACTATATTGGTAGAATCTTCAGGTATACTGAATTAAAAGGTGGTAGGCCTTAACATGTGATATGGGGTCAAACTCTATTGATTATGCAGTATGCTCTGGTGAAGATTTAGGTGTTGGCCTGAATAAAGTTTAGATGAATAGATCATTGTTTTAGAGGAGGTTCAATGGTCCTAACTAGATAAGAGAAAGATAAGAATATATAGGTGAGAGACAATATCTCTATTTGGGGCTATAAAAGATATGTAGTCATGTGTGATTTGTGTTCTAACTCTATTGATTACGTACTATGCTCCGGTAAGATTTTAGGACTTGGTCTGGATAAGAGTTAGACGGATAAATCATTATTTTAGGGGAGGCTTAGTGGTCATTAGCCAGACAAAGAAAAAATCATGAGTATATAAGTGAAGGACAATATCTTCCTTGGTATGAGGTCTTTTGGGTAAAACCAAAAGTAAAGTCATGAGCTTGTGTCCGTAGTTAATATATTATACTATTATGGACACATGTAGCGGGTCCTTATCTTAACTGACATCAAGTCCTTTATGTGATTCCAAAGTCAAGAGGGCTTATGTCCAAATAAGACAATATTATACCATTATCGAGATTCATTGTCCTAATTGTCATTTAAAATCTGAGTTAGTTTAAACCTAAAGAAAACACATGAGGCTCAAGTTGTGTTTCTTTTTAAGGTGTTTTCCACTTGCCTCAATAAGATGCAAGTGTAATCCATGCTCGTTTTCTATTTGGATGTTGACCTTAGGATGAGTTAGATATGCTCAAGGATGAAAGAGCAAACTCTCATTGTTGGGAGTGGACAGATTTATTTGGGGCAAAGACTCGAGTACTTTATTTATTTGAGAAATAATTTATTAAATATTTGGCTTGATAGGAATGCACAAAAAAATTTCACATTGTTAGTAAAGGGAGAGATCCCATGATATATGGCTGGAGGTCAACAATCTTGATTGAAATGGGTCGTTTTGGGTAATTTTTAAAATAAAATCATGAAGACTTATATCTAAAGTTAATAATATCATATGATTGTGGAAATTTTCTTATATTTATCAATAAATTTTAAGAAGAATGAAAACAAAGAAATATATCTTCTCAAAATGCAAAAATTTTCTGATTAACAAGCCATTTAAAGGGTTGTAGAAACCTCAAAAACAGGATAACTTTAAATTCTCCTTTTATTTGAAGTTTTCACTTCTCGTATTAACATATCTCTTCTATATATTATATTGACTCAATTAAATTAGTGTTAATTTTAAGTATAGATTAACTTATTAAAGTATATGCCATCTATCAAACGTAAAAGAAAGAAAGAAAGGGTTAAGACACATGCCCATGTCCAAGAAAACCAACCCAACGGTTCAATTTTTCTAAAAATTCTTATGTTTCAATTTAAAGATTTAATGTAGAAACATAGTTTAATGGCTTTCATAATCAATAATATCAAGCTAATTAAGATTTTCTATTTTCATTGTTTCTAAGAATAAGAAAATAACTAATTTTAGATCACATACCAATTAATAGGTCCAAAATATCGAAAGCAAAATTTTCTGGTGTTGAGTCGTTTATTTGTTTAGATGTTTTCATTTTTAGAAAATATAGACTAAAACTATAATGACCACAAACTTATCAACCATTAATCTGAATGATGAAAGTTTTTCTAATGCAATAGCAATAAGGCAACTAACACTAAGACAAAAAAGGTAAATCAAATCTTTAATCGCACAACAACCATTTCTAAATATTATATGTTAATTACATTACAAAGAAATCTAATAATTAACATTTAATTCTGTTTAAATGAACTTATCCCAAATTCTCAACTGTTAGAGAATCTAATGTTGATGGTTAAGGGGGCTTTTATAATCTAAACCATAAAACTAGAATATCTTAAGAATTTTTTTTTTTAAAAAAAAAAAAAAAAGTGAACCCAAATCCATATTTACCACAGAAAAGAAAAATACTTAATTTATATACTACAATATGACTCCATTAACTTTTTTTTCTTTAAGGAAAAAATTTGGAACTCGCCACTGATCAATATATGGAAGAAAATAATAATAATTTATTCGACAAAATTATCCACAACAACTTTAAATTGGTATGGAATCAGTACAAAAAACACAGTGATCTTTAACCAGTTATACCATCAAACTTGGAGACAAACAGAAAAAAAAAAAGAAACCACTGTTTAGGAACAAAGTTCCCATGATGTTCCGTTGATTCATACATAAATCAATCAAAGAGACAGAAAAAAGGGGAACATTTATTTCGACTTTTGTTTTCTTTTTTTCTTTTAATTTTTGAATAGGTGGGTTTTGTTTGGAAAATATAGAACAAAATGCACAATTCTAAGCTGAAAAAAGAAAAGAGAATGAATGGAAATTTAAGGTGAAGAAGAAGACAAGAAAATAGACTAGCAAAGGAAAATTCACATGCAATGTATATATACACACATATATCATATCATATCAATGTATATATATTATATACTGTCAAAAAATATGTATATATATTATATAATATGGTCATTCCATTTCCATCCATGCATGGGGGGCACAAAATCGCACAGAATCACAAAAGGGCCAAAAACTAGTAAAAGGTGAGAATTTAAATGAAGTATTTAATTAAGTCAATAATAAAAAAGAATTTTTTTTTTTTAAAACAAAAAAAAACAGTCCTTTGTTTGATTTGAGAGAGAGAGATAGTACGGTTCCACAATTCTTCCAGTGGCTTTAGAAAACTCTTCTGTATTTTGTTTTAATCTCTTATAATTGATTATCCATATATTAAAATTAGGGTTTTTCTTTTTCGAATTATGTTCTAGGGTTTTTGGGTTTGATTTTTCCCCTTTTCTTCCTTAACAAATTTAATTATACAACTCCAAATCTTTAACTAATAAATTAGGAGCTTTATTTGACTATTCCCGGGTGTGTGTGTGTGTGTGTGTGTTATGAATCAATTATTGGTTTGAAAAAATGAAGTCTATTTTGAAGGCTAATTATGGAGGTATTTTAATAAAAATAAATAAAAATAAAATTACCAGGAAATTGAATCAAGGGAGATGCTTGATGGGTTGTTTGTTGTTGTTGTTGATGTTGTTGTTGTCATCGTCGTTGGATTTCAATTGAGTTCTTTTTCTCTTCTTTTTCTTGTACGGAATTCCTCTAGCTTTAGCTTGACACTCCTTCACTTCCCTTAAATACACTCGAATTGCTCCATTTCCAAACGGATTTGTTTCCGGTGATCCGCCGTGTTCTTCGTAGGCCGCTCTCAGCCGTCCGATCAGGGCGTCGAGACTTCCCCATGCTTGACGGAGCGGGCAGGTACAAGGGGCAGGTGGGTCAGGCTGCCCGAAAAAAACACATCCATGTAAGTGAACCTTTGTTTTTCCGAACTGGTCCAGGTACCTTAGGAATTCCAGCACGTGGTTGCAGTTACACTGTGACAGTGGAACCGGCGGCGTTTGATTCTTCAGATATTGCCCGAACGTGTTCCAGTCACGCCTTTTTTGTGACTCGTATCGACTTAACGCCGTCGTCGTCCCCGCCGCTGTCCTCGACGATGACCCTGCTTCCGTCGTCGAATCTTTTCTGCCTTCGGTTGACATGATTATCAATTTTCAGATCAAGAAAAAGAGAGAGAAAGAGAGAGAAAGAAATAGGTGAAGGCTAGAAATTCTTAAGCAAATTTGGCAAGAAATGACAAATTGATAAAAAAGAAACAAAGAAAGAAAAAAAAAGTTAAAAAAAAAAAGAAAAAAAAGAATGGGGTTTTATTGCAGTGGAGAAGAAAGATGAAAATCCCATCCTGAGAGGGGACAGTACATGGGGCCTATGAAGGTGCTTTTTGTTTCTTTTTTTTTAAAAAAAAAAAAAAAAATTATATTCTTTTGTATTATTTACCCACTTCATTTTCCATCAACTTGATTTTATTTTTCTTTTTGATATAATTATGTATTTTTGTCATCATATATAGAGATATATACGTACAAGATTTATTTATCATTGTTGTTATTATTATAATTTAGGAATGGGGTTTATTTTAATTTTTTAAATTTTTGCTAATAATTCTCAAGGCAGTGGGAGCCTGTCGGTGGTGGCTAGCTGTTAGATTTGGTGTGTGTAATTAGTCTTATTTCACAAGTTTTAATTTTTTTTCTTGCAAATCAAAAGGGGAATTATACTGTTCATTGACATTAACTTCATAATAATCCCTACTTAAAATCTTTCTTCTTTACTAAGCATCATCTACGGATAAAACACTTTTTTCCCCCTTTTTTCTTGTGTTCAACCGTATATTTAGTATCCCCTTTTTTCTTGTGTTCAACCGTATATTTAGTAGTGGAGATTTTAATGGAGAGCATAGCCTCTTTCTGTTTAATCCCGTACATCATTAATTGACTAAAAAATTTATGCTAATGTTCGATCCAATACATTAATACCTTTTATTTTGATACCATATTAAATTATCAATTGATTCAAAAATTTAAATGGATGGATTATAATAAATTTAATTATAGCAATACTTCAATAGAAATTAAAAAATGTAAATTAAATCTATTTGGATTGACATATATTTTAAAGTAAAAAAAAAGATATTTTTTTAAGTAATTAAAAAATTAATCCAAACAAATTCATACCCTCATAAAATAATATTTACTTCTTTGATTATTCGGGTCTTAGGGTCTACCTTTAGATTTAATATTTTAATTAAGTAGAAAAATACATATATAAGCCATTTTTGTAATGGAATCCTTCTCAATTTAGATAAAAAGAATTCATTACATATATGGTGTTTGTTATTATACATTTTTTTTTCTCTCTCTTTATTTTATTATTTATTATTTATTTTATTTTCCTATGAGTTCAATAACACTTCTCTCTCCATCTCCTTGCTTGGTCTAATGATGGAATATTAATTGTTATTGCAGCAACTAGATGTTAATGAAGATTGCCTAATCTATTTAAGATACACCATTTTCTTTTTTTGTCATAGATCCCTTCTTCAAATTTTAATTAAAAATTATTATAAATATTTAATAATCTATCTCTATTCAGGACAAACGAAAAAAAAATCCCAAAGAGATAAATTATGTAGTATCTCACTGAAATTCGATTAAAAATCAAAATTGAGAATTTTTTTTGGAAGGGAGGAATTTCTCCACACACATGTTTATAAAAAATTACAAATATAACAAAATCTATCGTTGATAGACTCCTATAAGCAATATGGTCTATCACCGATAGACTTTAAGAGTTAATCTAAATTTTGATATATCTGCAAATTTTTTTGCATTATATTACACATACTAATATTTTGGGTCTGATTGCTATATTTACAACTGCACCTAATGTTAAATTTACTTTTGCTTATCGGTTTAAACTTTTGGGTCAAATCGTGAACATAATATTATTAGAGCATGTGGTTCTAAAGGTCTTGTATTTAGACCTTCGCGATGTTATTTTTTCTCTAATTAATATACAACGATTTCCACCTATTGAATCTTTTACATATTTCAAATAACCAATAATTTTGAAACCGTGCTCAAAAAAAAAAAAAAAATAAAGAAAGAAAGAAAAAGAAAAGAAAAAGGCAAGTAATAGCATTATGGCACTCTATTATGTCCATGATGCTAGTTCTTGTAACCTACAAATTCTAGAACTCCTCTATTTAGATAAGAAGTGTAATAGGGAAAAAAAAGTTATGTGAATGTGATAGATTTAAGCTAAAGGAAGCATATAGCCATGAGTTAACTTTGAAAGAGTAATTTATGAGTATTTCCAATATTTGTGAAAATTATATTGAGAGTTTAATTTTAATAGTTACAACAATTTACTTGAAACTATTTTTACAAAAGATTGGGCGTACTTTTTGAAGTTTGAAATCATCTAACATTAACTATGATTTACTCTTTTTATTCTTATTTTGTCTCTCATTTATTGCTTTATTTGACTATGATTTGAATTATCCAATGAAAAAAAAGGTATCTTTTGAGATAAAATAAAATGAAAATGACAAGAATCTTTAAATATTATACATAGTTCTAAATAATATCACGTATATCTTTAGTGTTATACATCCAATTTTATGATTTATAATTTTGGAAACCATTTTAAAGTTGAAAGATATATATTTTTTATAACAAATATCAAAGTTCAAATTTGTTTTTAACAAATTTCAAAATACAACAGTAAAAATAAAATATCTCAAAGTTAAAACAGCATAATTAAAACATGCCAAAAAAAAAAAAAAAAATGGAGGGTAATTTTTATAATTAAAAAAAATATATTTGAGAGTAAGGGGGGGTTTTGTGGGTTTTCATATCTATCTTTTTGGCTTTCCCAACAATTTCTATTATGAGCATAAAAGTTATATAATAACAGTGACAGCCTTCAATTTGGAGTTGTGAAATTTTAAGCTCAATGTCAGCATCTTCATCATG
>NW_028325852.1:0-17663 GCF_027475165.1 Benincasa hispida | reverse complement strand
TCTAAATTCAAGCCAAGATTAAGTATTATCTCAAATCAAAATATAGGCACACTCTAAGCATCCACCAAATCAAAGTCGAAGGAAAGAGGAAGACAAAATCACAAATTCTACTTCAAATTCACATGAAGAATTGAGTATATTCTAAATCTAAAAAAAAAATTACTGTTAGAATTTGGGATATTAAATTAAATTTGCAATTAGAGTGGAACATAAATTCTACTTTAGTTCAAATTAAAGTTTACTTTGGAACAAGAAAGTAAATGACTAAAATTCATTTTTTGTTTACTTGGCGAAAGTGTGTTAAACAAATAAAATTTCAAATCAAAATTTTGAGCTAAATTCTCATATTTTGATCATGATGATGCATCAAATTAAAAGAGTCAAAATCATACTTTGATTTCAAATTACATTTTTTCGAGATTCATCCACCCACATACGTGCATAAATCTCGAAAAAGGCATTGGTTGAATGAGAAATTTTGGACCGATCGCAAAGTGCTACTTCATTTACTAAGGACGAAATTCCAAATAATTGAATTCGAGACTAATTAGAAGTTGACATTTGTCCCAAATTGAAGTTGAAGACATAAATTGGCGAAGTCCGATGATGTCACATGTTTCCTTCGTAACTATTGGATTGAATAAACTTACTTCGATCCATGTCAAATAAGGCCCAAATCTAATTAGTCAAGCCCATGGACCAACCAAACCCAAGTCTATAAATTCCAGCAGAGAACTCTATTCGGAGTTCTCCTCATTTGTAGGAGTCAACAATTTTATACTCCATAGAGCTTATAGGGAATTCTCAGAAGACTCCTTGACTTCTGAAGCTGACCACGTTTGAAGACTGAAGTCTTAATTCTAAAGACTGAAGTCATTTGAAGATGCAAACATCCTGAAGACTGAAATTCTTTGAAAATACAAGCATTCTGATTATGTTTGAAGATTGAAGTCCTTTTGAAGATACAAGTAATTCTACATTCAAAGAGCCCAAAAAGAATTCATCAACAAGCAGAAGACTCTCAAGACTCCTGAAGCTGCACTCCTAGAAGATAGAAGACCCTTGAAGACACAAACACTCTTCCAAGACTTATATGACATTTTTATGTCAAAATAATAATAATGATGATGATGATACTAATTAAAATAGGTGGCATCTCTAACTTGGCTTGTTGTCCAATAGAAAAATTAAAATTAAAAATCCTTCATTCTTTGACATTTTCTCAACATTCGGTGCATTCCTTCTTCAAGTCAAGCACATCTACCCAACTGAGAGAGAATCAGAGGATCAAGTACTAGAGATCGAACCACATCAAATCAACCTCAACATCAACACCAACTCAAGTTCAACTCCACGAAACAAGTTTCTCTGGAAGCCTCGTGTGAACACACACTAATCGCCGATCATTCAAGAAGATCAACAAGCCCAAAGGCCGATCATTCAAGAAGAACAACAAGTCCAAAAAGTCCAAAAATCGATCACCAAAGATCATCAAGTCCAAAGGCGGATCACCAAGAAGATCAACAAGCCCAAAGGCCGATCAGCCAAAAAGATCAACAAGCCCAAAGGCCGATCACCGAAGATCAACAAGCCCAAAGGCCGATCAAAGATCAACAAGCCCAAAGGCCGATCACCGAAGATCAACAAGCCCAAAGGCCGATCATCTAAGAACATCAACAAGCCCAAAGGCCGATCGCCAAGAACATTAACAAGCCCAAAGGTCGATCACCCAAGAAGATCGCCGATCATCCAAGAACATCAACAAGCCCAAAGACCGATCACCAAGAAGATCAACAAACTCAAAGACCGATCAGTCAAGAAGATCAACAAAGTCAAAGGTCGATCAGCTAAAAAGATCAACAAGCCCAAAGGCCGATCACCCAAGAAGATCAACAAGCCCAAAAGTCGATCATTCAAGAAGATCAACTAGCCCAAAGGCCGATCATTCAATAATATCAACTAGTTTATAGTTTATAGTTTATTTTGAAAGCATCAAAAATAGAAATCTCGTGCGAATAGTTGTCAAATACATGAATGTTTTTATTTTAAATCATTTTTATAAACATTTTTTCACTTATAAATAATTATTTAAATATTTAGGAAGTAAATCCAAATACATCTTCAATAATTTTCTTAAAATATTTCTTTTCTTAGTCCATCCAAATTGACACTCAACTTATTATATAAATTTATTTAATCGTATATTTATCCTATATTTAATAATTGACCACCTAATTGTAGTTTGTTATTTAAAATTTTCGCAATAAAAAATTGTTATTCAAGATTTTATGAGATTTAAGGAATATTAATAATCCAAAGAATTATTTAATGAATCGCGTATCTCTCTCCTTATCCGCACGTAAAATCCTCTTCATTTTTCCGAGTGGTCAGAGCTCACTCCACCACTGAAATGGCTCTGACCATAACCAATGGCGGTGCCACCGGCGGCACCGGCGGGGGAATTCTCTACAGATCCTCCACTAGAACTCCTTCTAACCAATTCCTTCTCCGCCGCAACGCGCTCTTTCCGCCCTCCAAGGAAGCCCGCACCCTCTATGTCGTTCAGGCCAAGAAATCCTCCTTCCGAACCGGCCGATTCGACGGTAAGAACCGGAGGAGCTCGACGACAACCCAGGAGCAGGAAGAAGAAGAACGAAATCGGACGGCGGAGATTTTAAGGGACAGTCCCAACGTTGAAAATGCCGGCGTAGCCTTTGATGTGGATGAGAATCTGCCGGAATTGCCCGGGCTTCAGCCTGATTTCTGGGAGGGTCCGCAGTGGGATGCCCTTGGCTTCTTCCTGGAGTATTTGTGGGCTTTTGGCATCGTTTTCGCAGTACGATTTTTCCCCTTCCTTTAATTTCACTAATTCTTTCCTTATATCATTTTGATTGATTCTGTTGTCTGTCTTAATCTTAGATATGGTTGAGCTAAATATCCAGATTAATAACTTTATTCCAGTAATCTAGTTGCTTAAGTTGAAACATTTGTAATTAGTGGATGAGATTTTAGATAAGCTAAAGCCACTGCTCTCTAAGAATATATTAACCAGTAACCTAGCATTTTGGGGGTTGAATTTCAATCTCAAAGTTCTTATTTGTTTCTTTATCATAAACAGAACTGAACAATGATATTTAACATTGGCTAGATGTTTCCTTTTGGGTAATTTTTCTACAAAAGGATAAAATATTTTATGTTCTGTTATCCTTTTATAAATGAGTGTTTCACTAATTCATTCATCATTATAATAGCTTATTGCATGTGGGATTGCTGTCACTACATATAATGAAGGAGCAACTGATTTCAAGGACACACCTGCATATAAAGAATCAGTTCAAACTCGAGAGATATTAGAAGAACCCGAGGCATCAAACCCAGATGTGTTTGAATCTAATCCAACTGAGGTGGCTCCAAGTTTGGAATGATCTTAATATTTAGATATCAAAAACAGATTACACATCTTGGATACATTAGCATCCTCCCAAGCAGTTAAAGAAGTGCAAAAGAAACAAAGGGTACTGTGTGAATTTGTATTGGCATATTTTTCTAGGTATGTTATGACAACTTTATCCTATTGTATCTAGTTAAGATTTTGATCTTATATGTCTTAGTTTTCTTGTCAACATATTGTTTTCCTTTTATGTCTTAGACTTCTCTTTTGGAAAGATAAGGGAATAAGGCATATCTCAAAACAGAGAACCATTTTTGCTAGCTGCTAAAAGGATCGAATTGGTCGGGGGCAGATGTTAAAATGCTAAAGAAACAATGTTATTTTGTTAAACTATCTAGTAGAAATCTGATAAAGAAGAGGATCACTGCTAGCTGCTGAAGCAACCCATACATCATATGATAATTGTTTTCAATAAAGTACTACAAGAAATAGAAAAGTCTTCATAGCAATCACTACTGTGACCTGAATTCCTGCCCTTAGTTTGAAACTAGCACTGATCCTGCCCAATCCTAAACCCACAATGCTAGGTTTTGGTGTTGGTTGAGTCACTGGAGAAGCTGAAATTCACAAAAGTAGTCAGATTGTATAACATATCGAGGTTGTATTAGAACTGAACCAAAAACTATATCATTCTGATGAATATCTAAAATATACCTAAAACCGTAGCATTGCTGATTGTGGAGTTGGTGTTTACTCTAGGAGGAACATGAGAACTGGGCGGACTAGGTGGCCCAAGGAGAGCTTCAAAGGGCCATTCAAAGAATTATAAATGTTAGTGGTGAATAATAACAAATGTTAGAATGAAGAAGTAGAGAGTAGAAGAAATTTGACTTGCTTTAGGATGACAGAATTATAGTTGTACCTGAACAAATGGAGATGTTAACTTGAAGGCTACAAAGATCAGGCAGTTCTAGAGCTCTAGTAGTGTTGATAGGGAAAGAGCTCAAGGTAGTACCGTTCAACAAGAGGCAAAGGCAGGTGGGGACATTGTTGTAGAGTTGTTTCAGGTTATCACAGCATACCATAGGTGGCGTCGGTGTTACACCTTGCACGAATGATGCACATGAAGCCAATGGAAGAAGACTCGTCGTGCATTGAGCTATAGTGGGGCTTGAGAAGGTTGGATCTTGTGATATGGCAAGCGGGAGAACATGCAGGAGAAAGAGCAGGCTTAGGTATGAGATAGCAAGTTGAGGAAGGGGGAGATATGGAAGAGATGCCATGGTTGCAGAGACAATATAGTTTATCCTTTTCTTTACACTGTAGAAATAGAGGGAAAGTGCTTTGTTCAAGTGAGTTGAAACATGCAGTGTGTGCGCCATTCCACACACTTCTTGTTCTTTCCTCCCTTCAATACTTGTGAGGGAGTGCCATATCATCAACATGCTTGGAGTGAAAAACTGAGTAAAGGCAAATAACTTCAACTTTCAAGTTTGTTTTTTGTGTTTGAGGCCTTATAAGAAGGTGGGGATTCTTTTACTTGGGAATTAATGTTATTTTTTAAACCTGCATCTAGGAATGAGTTTTAAGTCTAAGAATGAAGTGGAGGTGAAATTGGAGAAGATGTTCAGGAATGAATCACATCAAAGGGATGTAGTGTGTATTTAGGGTATTTAGGTGCATTCTTAGATGCTTTTGGCGAAGTAAAAGTCTATTTAAACATGAAAGTGAGTTTAGCTTAATGATAATTAGCATATATGTTAGTGTTTAGTCAGGTGATCAAACTTGAATTTTAGTGTTTTATTAAAGGAAAAAAAATCCCAATGTGGGGACAAGATTTGTACTAAATTAAACTTCATTTTTTCTTTTAGTCCCCCCCAAAAAAAAATAATGTTTGTTTTAACTTGGATAACATAATAATAATAGTGTCAAAATGAGCATAGTTCAATTGACATAGTGTTTATACAAAATTAGAGGTTCGATTGCTTATCCCACTTATAGGAGAAAAAACATAATGATAATAATAGTACTTTTTGACCGAAATGGATAGTTTAAAGTAAAGTATTGTTACTAGTCAAAATAGTGTTTTTACTATTGACCTAGAATATCATTTTAAGATGAGATGTTCAATTCTTTGCTTCCATATATTGTAAAAAATGTTGTTACTTGTTAGAGGTTTAAATATTTTTCTTTTAGGATGTCAAAAGATATCGCAGTACTTATGACTTGCGAGTTAGATTATCAAACAATCTTGTAAATAACCATTTTGGAGATTACTTTCAAGAACATTAGGGAGATGCAATGACACTGGAAATTTATCGAAAAATGTTCCAAAGAGAAAAATGTAATAATTTTGAACTTTAGGATCATCAAGAATCCGCTAATGTCAATAAATAAATATATCTATCTTTTCGAACTTAAGGAGGAACTAGCAGAGTTAAATAGTTTAGTATCTCTGAACTTTAAATTTTGTGTTTATTTCACTTTTGTTTGTAATTGTTTCATTTTTAGTCTTTTGGTTTTAAAAAAATTAAGTTTATTTTTTTTCAACTTTTTTCGATGATTTTCATCTTTTTTATAAATAATAGTTGAATTTTTAGTCAAAATTTCAAAAATAAAAGCTACTTTTTTAGTTTTTAAAATTTGATTTGATTTTTTAAAATATTGATAAAAAGTAAATAACAATTTAAGAAATTTGAAAGTGAAATGAGTGTTTTTAGCTTAATTAAATAAAAAAAAAAAAATCAAATAGTTACCAAACGTGGTTTTAACTTTTAAATTTTTAATTTGTTATCCATAAGTCTTTAAAATTTTAAAAAATGTCTAATAGATTCTTAAGGTTCCGCTTGATATCTATTTTGTTTATATATATTTGAAAATCAGTTTTCTAAACCCACTCTCACTTATGATTACAAATTCAAGTATTTATTTAACAAAAGTAAAAACAATACCTAAAATTTTGGGGTAATATAAGTATAAATTAAAAAGAAAAAGAAAATTTAGAGTCCATTTGGATACCATTTAGTTTTTGAAAATTCTGTTTGTTTCTTCCGTTTTCATCTTCTTTTAGTAAAATAGTTGAATTTTTAATCAAATTTCATGAACAAAATAAGTTCTATATATATTTTCAAGATTTTTAAAAATATTGATAAAAGAAATATATAATAAAATAAAGAAACCAAGTGTTTATAGACTTAATTTTTAAAAATTAAAAAAAAAATTAAATAATTAACAAATGTGGTATAAAAACGAAATCGCTATCAAATATGGCTTAAAATTTTATCTTTCTACTTAATGGGCCATTGGATAAATATATCAATTTCTTAAACTAAAAAACTCAAATTGACAGTTGAGAATCTCTAGACTCCAATTGTAAGTTAACTCAAATTACAATTCTATATCTACCAGATTTAGTCTGAAAATTTGAAGATTTTAAAGTTTGTTACAAATTTGAAAGTCTAGAGATAATTTATAATTCAATTTTGGATACAATGCAATTTTGGTATCTATTATTTGGAAATCGTAACAATTTAGTTCTTAGATTCATAATTATAGTTTAGTTTCTATGTTTTGACGAAAAAATTTATAATTAGAATAAATTTCTATAGTAGGACTATTTAGACTTTTTTTAAATAATTTTATTTTAATAATTATTAACAAAGATAGGATTGGGTGGAAAATATTATCAAAAATAGGTGTTATAATCGTATACCCATTACACGATTACCTGTGACCTGGCATGCGTAAACTGCCACATGGATAATCATGCAGTGTTGACTAGGGTAATCGTGGACTCCACGATTATCCTAACTCGTGTACGGGGTAAACAACTTAGTGGTCCTACTCTTCTTCCTCGAAACGTTTTCTTCCTTTTTCTTCCTCTCACTGCCATCGGTCGCCATCTCCGATCTTGTTGATCTTGTTGCTGCTACTGTCGTGTGCCTACCATTTGTCGCCATCTGTTAAAACCTTTTCTTTATTTTTTTTCTAATATATGAATTTGTATATTTGGGCTTTTATAGATTTGTTTGTTTGGGTTGATTTATAGATTTATTTATATGATTTTATATAATTGTTTATAAATTTGCATACTTGGCTGATTTGGGGTGATTTATGTAAAGATTTGTTTATATGATTGATGATTTGAGCTAATTTGTTTATATGATTTGGGTTGATTTATGTATAGATTTATGTATATTTTATATATTTGGGTTGATTTAAATGTATTAGGGGTTAATTTTTTTTTTTTTTATAATTGGACGGTTGAATTTTTGTATCTATACTTATTTTGTTGGACTTATTTTGTTGGGCTATTTGTTGGGTTGATTTAAGAAAATATTTGGATTTCTTTAAAAAGAAAGACAATTTTTTTTTTTGTTGTATTAACATATTTTTTTTATCAACTATAATAATTGAAAAATTTTGAATAAATATGTCGATGCGTCCTGAAAATTTAGTTATTTTTTAACCTAAAAATGATGGAGATATTGATATTGATGTTGAACTTGATGAATTATTTGGAAATGATAGAAGTGAGGAACAAATCTTGAATTGGTACCGTTATATATTTTCACCCAAATAGATTGGGAAATTACTAATTCAACATGTGAACGAGGGTCAACTTTGGAAGAAATGAGGATATGTGTAGATAATTCTAGTTTAATACAGAAAACAATCTTATATAATACTAAATAAGATTTATAACTTGCTGTAAAAAAATACTGTGTGACAGAACACTATGAGATTATTGTCGTGGAATCAAATCAATATATCTGGTATGTAAGATGCAAACGATGGAAGGATGGTTGTGATTGGAGGTTACGGGCATGTCGGCGTAAAACTCATACGATGTTTGAAATCACCAAAAACTTGAAGGGGAACACTCATGTTTGTATTTTGAATTGACACGGGATCATTCACATTTTGATTCAAATTTTATGAGTATTGAAATCCAAATTTTGGTTAGAGCTAATCCTGGGTACCTGTGGCCCTACTCCAAGAAGCAATGCATGAAAGAGTTGAAACAATTGAACCCTGAATGCCTTGAATATTTTTCTGATATTGTCTTGGAAAAATGGACCCAATCACATAACGGAGAACCTTTGACAGGTTCATTACAATATAATTGGAAAATTGTTTGTGACGAGCTTTTGGGCGTTCTACCAAATGCTCTAAAAGGCTCGACATTGAGTATCCCGTGGTTGGCATCCCAGCTTCCAGAGTTACCTCCCAATGCTGATGACATCAGCATACGTAGGTATGCACGAGCATACATTATGCAACTTATTGGAGGATTTTTGTTCGCTGACAAATCGAATACTCTAGTACATCTCATGTTTCTTCCTCTACTGTCTGATTTCGAGTATGTTGGTGCATACTCGTGGAGTGGTGCTTGTCTTGCATGGCTTTATAGAGAACTTTGTCAGGCTACCTGTCATACCCCTTCCCAGATTACCCTCTTAATCTGGAAAGAGATGTGACAGTAGCAGTTACTAGCCCTACTGCCAGCACTTACCACCTAAGCCTTCTAACCTAAACATCAGTCTGTTAAACATTATTAATGTATACAAACAGTCATGACACAACATCTACGGATAAAATATTTACAGTTGGGCCCAAACATCATTAACAAAGCCCTAGTCCCTCTCAAAACAAACCATCAATCTAAGTTCTTCTTGATAAGCCGGCCTTTCAGTGGCAAGCAGCAGCAGGATCAACCTTGAGGAACCTGACCGCTACCTGGAAAAAGAAAACATAGAAAATTTGTGAGCTAGTAGCCTAGTGAGCGACTATAGAATCATATTACACCATGCATTACATCGCTATAAACATGTAAATATATCGATGGGCATCTCAAACAACTTCCTCTAAACATAAACATTGATAACTACTCTTAAACATCATTAAACATCATTATTCCCTAGTTGAGAATGAGTATACATCGCTCTAGCTTCCAATGTCTGTTACCGGCCAAGAGACCCATACTTCAGCCTTTCTTTGCTGGTATATGGCCTAGGAGATCCATACTTCGGCCTCTCATTCAGAACTATCTACGTGCACGTGGAGTTTTCTAAGTACCGTCAACACCTTAGGTACTATTACCCAGATACCTTCTCCGTGTCCTTCAGTACCGGGTTATTTCTTAGTATCAAATTAAGTTTCATTGCATGCCATTTACACAAAGACTCATTCCATCATAGTCTTCCTCTAGAACGCATGCTTCAACATAGAAACTTAACTTTTGTAATGAATTCACGACATACCTTGGCATGCGTTAAAACATATACAAGCTGGAGAAGATACGCTACGCTATTCATGAAACATTTATTACTTGAGGAAGTATAAATTCATCAGCAACATCACTGTAACTTACATGGTCTTTTATGCATAAGTACTAAAAGCATTAAGTTCATTTTAGCCACTCACAGCTTGTCGAGACTCTTAACGGTTTATATGCCTCTCCTAGCTCTTCTTGGCCTGAAAGGACATAATTCCCGATTAGAATCCTTAGAATTCTCAACAAAATGGCTCAGATAGTTCGTTTACTAATGAAACTTTTATCAACAAAATCAGCATTACTAGCGAGATGATCATCATGAGCGAGATCATCCTCATGAGCGAGATTTACCATTCCCAGCGAGATTTGACACTTTCCAGCAAGATTCAGTGCAAAACCAGCGAGATTTCCGTCCTTAGCGAGATCCACCTCTCGCTCTTTATAGTGAGCTGCCTACTTAATCTTCCTAAGCAGCTGTTTGTTTACGCACAAATTTCCTGTTTTAACTTCAAAATTCATAACTCAAAATCCATACTTCTTTTTAAGAAACTTTATTCTACAAACCTGTTTAGAATTGAGTTTCTTTCTTACCTTAAAATATCAGCCAAAATTTCCTTGTAGTTTGCCCTGGAGCTTCTAATCTTCACCTCGGGCCCTGATTAATCCGAGAATATGCCCCTTCTGTAAATTCTTTACTTTTTGTTCTCCTTCTTAGATCTTTCTCCAACAAAACAACCTCGAAAACTAGATTCTTCCAGCTTTCAAATGGCATCGATCTCACTTAATTTGCTCATGTCATTTGCCAAAACCGAGCTTTTGAAGTTTCACTTCCATTTATTCTTCCTGCCGCCTCCCGTGTTCAATGGTCAAACCGCCACCTCATCCCGCACTTAGTGTTTCCAGCCAATTCCAATTAGTGAGCTCCTTCAATTAATTTTTTTTCCTTCCCTTCCTTCATAATCCCTGTAAGTAACCATGGATCTCCACTTATCAAATAATTAATATAACATTCCTTTCATTACATATGTTTATATAGGAAACTTAGAGTTTGGGGTTTACACTACCAATGCACAAACATTGAAAATAACGGGGTTGCTGATACTACTATAGGTATGGACTTATGATAGATTTCCAATTATAGCACCATAAGTCCAGTTAAAGGCCCCAGGTCATTGTCTACTTAGTGTCAGGTATTATTTCATTTATAAATTTATTTTGTTATCATTTTATGTAAGAATATAAATTAATTGTATTTTTTTTTATAATTTTAGATGGAGTGGTGTATTAGCTGTCTCAGTACAATCAGCAATTATGTTGCTAGTATATCGAAAAATATTTGACAACTGATGCATAATAAGATAACAAATGTATATATAAATGAATATTTAAAACATTTGGTCAGATTAATTGGGTGTATAATTATCTTATTTTTTTGTCATATTAATTGGACATCATACACGCAAGATATTTGGTCATCATTACCTGATTACTGTCGTGATGGTCAAGACATATGGTTGACCGTTAGCCCTCTTATATGCTTCCATATAGTAGAGTGACATCATCTAGATCGTGTGTTGAGACAGTTCGGTCTGCAATAAACAGTACTTTCGTTGTGCTATACACTCCCAGAACTACACCAAATTGATTTGAGAGATAAACACGACCAAGACTGGTATCAAATTCATGCGAAATATATATCCTACTGATATGCACGACATGATCGTTGTGCACAGGGAGAAATAACAAATACACCAACTGTATCAGACGACTACTTTTCCTGGTACGATTCAATCACAAGGTGATTTATCACACCTGGCGGCAGTTACTATTACTGCATGGTAAGAGATTTAAAATCAGGCATTTCCCAAATATATGATATGAATATTGTTTAATATTAATTTTTTCATTGTACAGAATAATTTTATTGAAGAAGTACAATAATATTCAGCATAACACGATTTACTAGAGTTGAGTTCAATGTGTGACCAAACATCGGTCAACATAAAAAGCATTATTCAACAAACAAGACGACTCAATGTTGCTAACACTGATCAAAGACGTATTCGTCGCAGACAACAACAGCAACCGGGCGAAGCTAATTTAGAGACAGATGAAGACAATCCCCATGTGGGTCATCTTTAAATTTCATGTAAACTTCTATTTTCAAATTAAAGAACTAATTGTAAATCTTCTTCAGTATCATGAGATCTTTTTTTATATATATATATTTATTTGTAGAGAGATGTATTACTTAGTGAAGTCACAATTTTTTTTTTATTGATTAAAATTGAGGATTACTTAAAAATTAGAAAATAAACGATTAAATTGATTAAAAAAGAAAAAAAATATATAATTTACAATTAAATATATAATTAATTAAAAAAGAAAAAAGAAAAAGTAATCATGGACCTGGTCCACGAGTACGTGGTTGACCAATCCACCGTCCAGCTAATGTGGTGTTGGATTAAAGCTTAATCGTGTACCGGGTACACGATTTTCCTTCCCACCTTATTTTTGTTTATACTTTTTATTCTCACTTATTTTCAAAAATTCTTTTCCATATACCTCATTTTTGTCATTATTTCCAAAATCAACTATATTTTTTAACTTTCTCCGACTAATGATGAGCATTTTATCACATCATAAATATTATTTATCATGCTTTATCAATTTATGGAGACTAAATTCTAACTTTTATAATTATATGATTTATTAACTTTTTCCAAACTATAAGAATCAAATTTGTAATTTAACCATCAATTTAATTAAATAATAATAAAGAAATATATATATATTAAGCAAAGAAACATATCTTTTGATGTGTGATTGTGATATTATAATTATATTACGGGGCCCAGGGTTTTCAGTTGCTGATGAGTCGATATGCTGCCAAATAATAGCCACGTGACCCACGTGCTCCCAAAATGGCATAAAAAAAGGATTGGTGGCTAAAAATCCTGTCTCTCCGTAGTCCGAATGCCAATTATTCCTTTCCACTTTTTTCTTTTTAATGAAAATAACAATATAAAAAATTTCCATTCAATTATAACTTAAAGTTTGTATATAAAATTCAAAATTTACATTAATATATTTCATAATTCAATCCAAAAAGTCTGATTTTGTCAACAGTGACCGACAGAATAAAGAAAAACTTTAGACATAATTTACATAATTATAACAATTTACCCTTTAAACTATAATGGTTCTCTAACTAAAATGTCTTGTTAACAAATGTATTGCACCCAACAAAAATTTAATTTTTCTTAGCATTATATTAATCTATTTGGTTTACTCCCATATTTAATCTTCTGTTAAATTATCGTTCCTTGGTACAATCAATATAATAAATTATTGTGAGGGCTTGAATAATAAACAACATTATACATTTAGGAATGTTTTAATACTCAATCTATCGTAAAAATAAGAGCAAAATGGCGTGAAACGAATCACGAATACGAAAAAAAGTATAATACTAAAATAAATAACTAAAAAGAAAAATATGGAAGTTATGAAAGTTTCTCACTAATGTGTATTTTTTTTAAGTTCCACCAAATGCCACTATTTATAGGTCATTTGGTAACTAGGATTTGGTCTTACATAGACACCAAACATAATAATTACAAGGCACATGAACAACATAAAGAATGACACATGAGGAGATGGAGGAGTGATAAATGATTTTTAGGACACTAAGCATTTGAAATCTATTTTTGTAATATATATAGCACTCCTCGTTAGATGCCCATTATATATGAAATATGGCTCGTTAAAATCTTACTAGGAGAAACCCAATGGAAAAAAATCCTAGTGAAGGAAAAAGATTACATATTTCATATAATTTAATTATCCTAAAAGAATACAATATATTTTCTCCCCCTCGTGGAAACATCACTTAAGATCTTTAAATCAATGCATTCCAATTTTGTGTACCAATTTTTCAAAGGTTGTGATAGGTAATGCCTTTGTAATAAGTCGGTCAGATTATCCTTTGAATAAATTTGTTGTACAGTAATGTTATCATTTTCTTCGAGATCATGAATGTAGAAAAGCTTTGGTGAAATATGTTTTGTTTTATTTTCTTTAATATATCCTCCTTTGTTTTAGGCTATACATTTTGTGTTGTATTTGTATAATATTGTTGGAAGTTTTTTACTAGAAGACAAGTCACATGTTTCACGAATGTGCTCAATCATTGATCTTAGTCATACACATTCTCGACTAGTCTCATGAATTGCAAAAATTTCAACATGATTTGAGGAAGTAACTGTTGTGGTCTGTTTCATTAATCGCCAGGATATAACAGTTCCTTCACATGTGAATAAATAACATGTTTTAATTCTAGCTTCAGTAGATCATATAAATATCCAGAATTTGGATAACTAGCTAGATTAAAATTTGATTTATTTGAATAAAATAAACTCACATCAATCGTATATGCTTAATTCTGTAATAATGTCTTTTCGTTGGAGAAGAATTGTATCTAGCTAATAAATTTATTGAAAATGTAATAATTGGTCTTGTATTATTAACAAGATATATAAGTGCACCAATTGCACTAAGATATGATACTTCAGGACCAAAAAATTGTTCATTATCATCTCGAGGTTGAAATATATCTTTCTTTACAGTTTAGTGAACGAGCTTCCATTGGAATGTTCAATGGATGTGCTTTGTCCATATAGATTTTTTTTTTCAAAAACTTTCCTGTATAAGTTGACTAATGAGCAAATATTCCATCTGCTAAATGCTTAATTTGCAAGCCAGGGCAAAATTTTACTTTTCAGGATCTTTCATCTCGAATTCTTTTTTAAGATATTCCATTCCCTTTGAAAGTTCTTCAGGAGATCCAATTATGTTTAAATCATCAACATATATAGTTATAATAGTAAATGACTGTGATTTCTTTATAAAAACACACAGGCATATTAGATTGTTTTGATATCCTTCTTTTAACAAACAGGTGATTGTACCACATTCGTCCTGATTGTTTTAATCCATATAATGATCTCTGTAACTTTATTGAATACAATTCTCAAGGACTTGATTTATATATTTTAGGTATCTTAAAACCTTTTGGAATTTTCATATAAATGTCATTATCAAGAGATCCATATAAATATACTATGACTATATTCATACGGTGCATCCAAGCTTTCATACACAGTCAAATCAATTAAATATTTTGGTGTAATTGCATTCACCACTAGAAAATATGTCTTCTCATAATCTGTGAACAACCTTGTACAACTAGTCTTGCTTTATATCTTGTGACCTCATTATTTTCATTTTTTTTTCTCACAAATACTCATTTCTAGTGTTCAAACTATTAGTCCAAAAACTCGACATTTTGAAAGTGAGTTTAATTTCACATTGATTGTTTCTTTCCACTTAAGCCAATATTTTCTATGTCAATATTCTTCAACTGATTTTGGTTCAGAATCCTCACTTTTAGATATAATATCAAGAGCAACATTATACTAAAAAATGTTGTCAAAACCACATTAGTTCGGTTCCATCTTTTTTTTGTTTTTTTGTCATGACATAGTTTATTGAAATCTCTTTATTATTTTTGGGTATTTCACTTTCCTCATTAGTCATGTCAAAATTTCTTCATGGGTATTTACATCCTCAACCAAGTCTTTTTTTACCATTAACTATTTTTATTTTTTGATGACTTTTATCTTTGGAACCTGCTGGTCTATCATACTTCTGTCGTGTTCTAGACTCATTAGTGACAACTTGCCATATTGGAATATCAATTTTCATTGGAACATTTACAGCTGGTATATGTGACTTAGTTACTTTCTTTGCATCTATAAATACATTTGGTAACTGATTTGTTATATTTTGCAAATGAATTATTTTATGAACTTCAAGTTCACATCGATCTATACGTGGATCTAAATGAAATAATAATAATGCATTCCATGTAATTTCTTTTTCCAACTTCTTAATTCCTCCCCCTAATATTGGAAACTTTATCTCATTAAAATGACAATCAATAAATCGTGAAACAAATATATCACCTATCAAGGGTTTAAGATATTTAATAATTGATAGGGAATCAAATTGAACATATATTCCTAATCTCCTCTAAGGACTCATCTTAGTACGTTGTGGTGGAGCAAATGGAACATATACGACACATCCAAAAATTCTCAAATGGAAAATATTTGGCTTATGGCCATAAGCTAATTGTGTGAGTACTTATGATAAGCTACTAGCCTAATACTAAAGGGATCGAATCTCGTGAAAGCGTGTGAATGCCTTGCATTTAGATAATAGATTTTTAAAGAAACAAAAACAGAAAACAAATCATGCATTTATAGGATAAACATTCAAAGAAAACATAGGCATGCTTGAAAAAGGAAGAATAGGAAAAATCAAAACTTACCTTTGTTGATTCCTCTAGTTTTCTTCTTCTATCGTTGTTAATAATCTCGAACTTCTCCAAAGTAGAAGGACACTACAATGAGGTTACTTTACTATTCTCTAAGATTCAAAGAACTTGGAAGTGTGGTATTCAAGAACATTGAGGAGGGAAAAGGGAAGAGAATTTCTAGAGAAAACGTGGAAGTTGGAAGCTAAGATTTTGTGTAATGTCAAAACCTTATCTAAAAGAACTATAAGGTGTTAGACATATTTAAATAATAATATGTTTAATTAAAGTATGGGCTATGTATGTGGATTAATAATTTATTTATTTTATTAGATTGAGCCTATTATGTGATCTAATTAATTAAGGCCCTAGATTCCTGAGTATGGACTTAATGGCTCATTCCTAGTTAATTAGGGTTTAATGGGAACCCTAATTGAACTAGTATATAAGGAGACCATGGTCTCAGTCTTTCTTGAATCCCATCTAGAGAGAGATCCCACTTAGGGCATTTGGAGCTTTGGTTGAGGAAGATAATAGCCGCCATTTTAAAGTCATCATAAATCTTTCAATGGAATGTATATATTCTTAACAATTTGACATGAATGATTCTAGGGCTTATCTATTCAATATAGATATAGAGTATTTATGCTAACAATTGGTATCAGAGCATGGATTTCATGTTGAATTGTCGATTCATATTTGTTTGTCATGGATATTGATTCAATTTTTTGGTAAAGAAGTTTAAAGAATTAAAAAAAAAAAAAAAAATTGCAGTGCACTGATTTTCCACCTCCATCGGCGAGCGACTTTTCATTAGCCGCATGTTTATTGAAATCATTCAATTAGGTGGTTTTGAATTCGTTTCATTTGTTTTTAAAATATATATATATATATATATATATATATTTGATAATGTCCAATTCAATGGAATCCAAATTGTTTTATAAATTTGAATTTCCCAATTTCTTGTTGATGCTTTTAATTTGATTTTAGTTTGAGAAATTTGGTGAATTAGGTGGATTTCAATTTGATAGATTTAGTGGATTTAAGTTTTTTTTTTTAAAGGGAATAGCAGTATTAATTTAATAAATTTGAATGAAGTTGTGGACATGAAAAAAAAAATCATGTTTATTAGAAAAGGCTATTCTGGGAGAAATTTTCATTGATGTTCTTAGTTTAGTAATCAATCCATTTGATTTTTCCGGCGATTCTTATATGATCTTGTTTGATCTTGCCGATAGTTCTTGATCTTGATTATTGATAATTGAGTGAATTTAAATCTAGCTTTTAAATTAATAAGGTTTGTGAATTTGAATCTAAAATTTTACTAGTGATTTAAGTCAAGATTTAAATAATCATGTTGTGGAATCAAGATTAATTGATCATGCTATGGTTTAAATTTAAATATGATTGATAATGTGGTAAATTTAAATTTAAATTTGATTGATATTTTGGTGAATTTAGATTTAAATTTGATTGATGATATTTAGCGATATTCACATGTTTTGTTGCTTTAATTGTATTATGTGTATGCAATTATTAAGTGAATATTGGTAAAGACTATTTGGTGTTCTTCCTCTTTTATTTTTGTACAATAATGTTATTATATTATTGTG
>NW_028325851.1:37500-39623 GCF_027475165.1 Benincasa hispida | reverse complement strand
CGTAATTCCCACCGAGCGATGGGTAGAATCCTTTGCAGACGACTTAAATACGCGACAGGGTATTGTAAGTGGCAGAGTGGCCTTGCTGCCACGATCCTCTGAGATTCAGCCCTTCGTCGCTCCGATTCGTCCCTCCCCACACACACCCATTTATTTCTTCCAAGTTCCATAGAGGTTATATGCTAAGCAGAAGCATACAAACATAAGGCTAAGTGTTGGTGAGTGGATGGGTCGGCATGCAAGCCCATCATGGCTCAAAGGGTAGTTCGCATGGGGTTTGGGGGTGGCCTATGATGAAAAAGGGACGGTGGTGTTTGGATGCCCAAGTATATGGGTTGGGCGATCGTGTGCATGCCAAGGCTCGTGGCTGAGGCTTGCGCGTGGGCGCCCAGGTGCACATCAACAACCTCTTTGGAGGTTAGTGACACTGTCCCCGAGCGCGCGCCCCACGTCCACCCCACTGTCCCCGTGCAGGCGCGCGCGCCCCATGCCCACCCTGCTCGCCCGTGCGCGCCCCCCACGCCCACCACCCTACTCGCCCGTGCGCGCGCCCCACGCCCACCACCCTGCTCGCCCGTGCGCGCGCGCCCCACGCCCACCATCCTGCCCGCCCGTGCGCGCGCCCCACGCCCACCATCCTGCCCGCCCGTGCGCGCGCCCCACGCCCACCCTGCTCGCCCGTGCGCGCGCCCCACGCCCCCCACTGCTCGCTGTTGGCCCTCGCCGCCCCACGCCCATCACTTGCTCGCCCCGACTTGATCTGCTAGCAGAGCCCCTACGCCCTCACAGCATGCTCGCCCGCTCCTGTCGCGCGCGCACCCCCCACGCCCAGCCATGCTCCCCTGCTCGCCTGTGCCCGCGCCGCACGCCCACCCAGCCACCTGTGCGAGCGCCCCATGCCCACTCAGCCCCACCCCGCGGGCGTGCCATGCCCCATAACTACTCAGCCCCACCCATCGTCGCCCAATCTCACCCAGCACCCCCTTGCGAGCGCAGCCCATGCCCACTCAACCCATCCTCGAGCACACGTCATGCCCGCCTTGCCCATGTGCCATGCCCACCCACCCTGCTCGCCATGCCCACCGATGACCACCCGCCCACCCTTACACTAGCATTTGTGCACGACATGCATCACCCCTATGCTCGCCATCCCCCACGTGTCTTCCTCCCTCATCCAACGCTCAACATCAATCCTTTTCCCAACGATACATGACGGTTATGTTTATCCATGCAGGTTAGCATGTATTAAGAAAGGAGTAGATTAGATATTGTAAAGGCCTAACTTCAAATTGGATTGATTCTTAAATCATTGGGTAAAGTGTATATTATCTAGTGAGGCTTTGTAGTTGCACATGGTTGAAGAGAACCATGGTGTCACCCGGTCTAATAATGCTTAAGCTTGAATATCTAGTCCATCCATGCAACACATATATTGTACACCCAAACGACATCGTACAACTAACTTTTGATGTTCACTAACAATCATAGAATGATCATTCCAATAAAATATTACTCTTTCGCTTAAAGAGTGTTGGTACACAACACAGAGATGCCGACCTTCTACGTGCCATGACTCTACCCTTGTGCATGCCATGAAATGTAACACCCATGAAACATGAATTCTATGTTCTAATGTTAGGATTGTTTGAATCTTTTGTTGGTAAACCATAAACATAAAACAATAATGTCTACCAAATATAAGATCAATCATGTTCACACAATGCGACAACCTAAGACTTGGGATAGCCACACAGCGCGTGTGCACTGACACCAACCTTGTGCATGTTAGGAAACACCAACCATGAATTGTGAAATCTATCTTTCCATGCTTGGATTGACTTGAAATTTTTTTTAGAAACTAAACAACATACAAAAATGATTGTAATCATAGTCCAATCACGTCTATGCCATGAGACATTATAAAACTTGAATTTGTTGAGTGAGTGACAGCTCGTCATTTCACATATGCAAGTCTGCCAGACCAAAAATTGTCTAGAGTGCACTATATGGGGGGTCGACCTGCCTGCATGGGTGGGGTGTGGGGGTACTCCTGTCGCCGTGTCCATGCTCCAAGCATAGTGTGCAACATAATACCATCATATGCTTGGGGCTTGGACGCGGTC
>NW_028325851.1:0-7500 GCF_027475165.1 Benincasa hispida | reverse complement strand
GATGGTGAACTATGCCTGAGCGGGGTGAAGTCAGAGGAAACTCTGGTGGAGGCCCGCAGTGATACTGACGTGCAAATCGTTCGTCTGACTTGGTTATAGGGGAAAAAGACTAATCGAACCATCTAGTAGCTGGTTCCCTCCGAAGTTTTCCTCAGGATAGCTGGACCTGCGGGTGAGTTCTATCGGGTAAAGCCAATGATTAGAGGCATCGGGTGCGCAACGCCCTCGACCTATTCTCAAAATTTAAATAGATGGGACAGTGTGGCTACTTTGTTGAGCAGCACCACGGAATCGAGAGCTCCAAGTGGGCCATTTTTGGTAAGCAGAACTGACGATGCGGGATGAACTGGAAGCCGGGTTACGGTGCCTAACTGCGCGCTAACTTAGATCCCACAAAGGGTGTTGGTCGATTAAGACAGCAGGACGGTGGTCATGGAAGTCGAAATCCACTAAGAAGTGTATAACAACTTATCTTCCAAATCAACTAGCCCCGAAAATGGATGGCGCTAAAGCGTGCGACCTATATCGACCGTTGAGGCAAAAGCCAGGCCCCGATGAGTAGAGGGTGTGGCAGTCGCTGCAAAACCTTGGGCATGAGCCTAGGTGGAGCGACCGTCGGTGCAGATCCTTGGTGGTAGTAGCAAATATTCAAATAAGAACTTTGAAGGCTGAAGAGGGGAAAGGTTCCATGTCAATGGCACTTGCACATGGGTTAGTCGATCCTAAGAGACGAGGGAAGCCCGTCTGATAGGTGACAATGCGAACTTCGAAAGGAAATTGGGTTAAAATTCCTGAACTGGGATGTGACGGCTGACGGTAACGTTAGGGATTCCAGAGATGTCGGCGGGGACCTCGGGAAGAGTTGTCTTCTCTGTTTAACAGCATGCCCGCCCTGGAAACGGCTCAGCCGGAGGTAGGGTTCAGCGGCTGGAAGAGCACCGCACGTCACGTTGTGTCCAGTGCGCCCTCGACGACCCTTGAAAATCTGGAGGATTGAGTGCCTCTCATGCCTGGTCGTACTCATAACCGCATCAGGTCTCCAAGGTGAACAGTCTCTGGTCGATGGAACAATGTAGGCAAGGGAAGTCGGCAAAATGGATCCGTAATTGGCTCTGAAGGCTGAGCATGGGTCCCAGTCTCGAACCCGTCGGCTATCGGTGGACTGCTCGAGCTGCTCCCGCGGCGAGAGTGGGTCGCCGCATACCGGCCGGGGGACAGACTGGGAACGACTCCTTCGAGGGCCTCCCTGAGCGTCGAACAGTCAACTCAAAACTGGTACGGAAAAGGGGAATCTGACTGTTTAATTAAAACGAAGCATTGCGATGGTTCCTGCGGATGCTAACGCAATATGATTTCTGCCCGATTCTCTGAATGTCAAAGTGAATAAATTCAACCAAGCGCGGGCAAATGGCGGGAGTAACTATGACTCTCTTAAGGTAGTCAAATGCCTCATCATCTAATTAGAGACGCGCATGATGGATTAACAAGATTCCCACTGTCCCTGTCTACTATCCAGCGAAACCACAACCAAGGGAACAGGCTTGGCAGAATCAGCAGGGAAAGAAGACCCTGTTGAGCTTGACTCTAATCCGACTTTGTGAAATGACTTTAGAGGTGTAGGATAAGTGGGAGCCGAAAGGTGAAAGTGAAATACCATACTTTTAACGTTATTTTACTTATTCCGTGAAGTGGAAGCGGGGCACTGCCCCTCTTTTTGGACATAAGGCCTGCTTCGGCGGGCCAATCCGGGCGAAAGACATTGTCAGGTGGGGAGTTTGGCTGTGGCGGCACATCTATTAAAAGATAACGCAAGTGTCCTAAGATGAGCTCAATGAGAACAGAAATCTCGTGTGGAACAAAAGGGTAAAAGCTCGTTTCATTCTGATTTCCAGTACGAATACGAACCGTGAAAGCATGGCCTATCGATCCTTTAGACCTTCAGAATTTGAAGCTAGAGGTGTCAGAAAAGTTACCACAGGGATAACTGGCTTGTGGCAGCCAAGGGTTCATAGCAACGTTGCTTTTTGATCCTCGATGTCGGCTCTTCCTATCGTTGTGAAGCAGAATTCATGTTCACCCACCAATAGGGAACGTGAGCTAGGTTTATAACATCATGAGACAGTTTAGTTTTACCCTACTGATGACAGTGTTGCAATAGTAATTCAACCTAGTACGAGAGGAACCGTTGATTTGCATAATTGGTCATCGCACTTGGTTGAAAAGCCAGTGGCATGAAGCTACCGTGCACTGGATTATGACTGAACGCCTCTAAGACAGAATTCGAGCTAGAAGCGACGCATGCGCCCATCGCTTGATTGCCGACCAGCAATAGGGGCCTTCCGGCCCCCAAAGGCACGTGTCGTTGGCTAAGCCCTCGTGACGGATGAGTTGCGGGGGCCGCCTTGTAACGTAATTCCCACCGAGCGATGGGTAGAATCCTTTGCAGACGACTTAAATACGCGACAGGGTATTGTAAGTGGCAGAGTGGCCTTGCTGCCACGATCCACTGAGATTCAGCCCTTCGTCGCTCCGATTCGTCCCTCCCCACACACACCCATTTATTTCTTCCAAGTTCCATAGAGGTTATATGCTAAGCAGAAGCATACAAACATAAGGCTAAGTGTTGGTGAGTGGATGGGTCGGCATGCAAGCCCATCATGGCTCAAAGGGTAGGTCGCATGGGGTTTGGGGGTGGCCTATGATGAAAAAGGGACGGTGGTGTTTGGATGCCCAAGTATAGGGGTTGGGCGATCGTGTGCATGCCAAGGCTCGTGGCTGAGGCTTGCGCGTGGGCGCCCAGGTGCACATCAAAAACCTCTTTGGAGGTTAGTGACACTGTCCCCGAGCGCGCGCCCCATGCCCACCCTGCTCGCCCGTGCGCGCGGCCCACGCCCACCACCCTACTCGCCCGTGCGCGCGCCCCACGCCCACCACCCTGCTCGCCCGTGCGCGCGCGCCCCACGCCCACCATCCGGCCCGCCCGTGCGCGCGCCCCACGCCCACCATCCTGCCCGCCCGTGCGCGCGCCCCACGCCCACCCTGCTCGCCCGTGCGCGCGCCCCACGCCCACCCAGCTCGCCTGTGCCCGCGCCCCACGCCCATCACACTGCTCGCCCGTGCGCGCGCCCCACGCCCAGCCATGCTCCCCTGCTCGCCTGTGCCCGCGCCGCACGCCCACCCAGCCACCTGTGCGAGCGCCCCAGGCCCACTCAGCCCCACCCCGCGGGCGTGCCATGCCCCATACCTACTCAGCCCCACCCATCGTCGCCCAATCTCACCCAGCACCCCCTTGCGAGCGCAGCCCATGCCCACTCAACCCATCCTCGAGCACACGTCATGCCCGCCGTGCCCATGTGCCATGCCCACCCACCCTGCACGCCATGCCCACCGATGACCACCCGCCCACCCTTACACTAGCATTTGTGCACGACATGCATCACCCCTATGCTCGCCATCCCCCACGTGTCTTCCTCCCTCATCCAACGCTCAACATCAATCCTTTTCCCAAAGATACATGAAGGTTATGTTTGTCCATGGAGGTTAGCATGTATTAAGAAAGGAGTAGATTAGATATTGTAAAGGCCTAACTTCAATTTGGATTGATTCTTAAATCATTGGGTAAAGTGTATATTAACTAGTGAGGCTTTGTAGTTGCACATGGTTGAAGAGAACCATGGTGTCACCCGGTCTAATAATGCTTAAGCTTGAATATCTAGTCCATCCATGCAAAACATATATTGTACACCCAAACGACAACGTACAACTAACTTTTGATGTTCACTAACAATCATAGAATGATCATTCCAATAAAATATTACTCTTTCGCTTAAAGAGTGTGGGTACACAACACAGAGATGCCGACCTTCTACGTGCCATGACTCTACCCTTGTGCATGCCATGAAATGTAACACCCATGAAACATGAATTCTATGTTGTAATGTTAGGATTGTTTGAATCTTTTGTTTGTAAACCATAAACATAAAACAATAATGTCTACCAAATATAAGATCAATCATGTTCACACAATGCGACAACCTAAGACTTGGGACAACCACACCGCGCGTGCCCACTGACACCGACCTTGTGCATGTTAGGAAACACCAACCATGAATTGTGAAATCCATTTTCCTATGCTTGGATTGACCTCAAATTATTTTTACAAACTAAACAACATACAAAAATGATTGTAACAAGATATCAGAATTTTTTGCCACCTCTAACCATATTATTATTTTTTTTAATATTTAATAATAAAATATTCATAAAATATGATTGGTTGTTTAAAAAATTATGAAACTTGTGTTGCACACTACTTTGAGTGTCCTAATCATAGTCCAATCACGGCCATGCCATGAGACATTATAAAACTTGAGTTTTTTGAGTGAGTGACAGCTCGTCACTTGACATATGCAAGCCTGCCAGACCAAAAATTGTTCAGAATGCACTATCTGGGGGGTCGACCTGCCTGCAGGGGTGGGGCGTGGGGGTACCCCTGTCGCCGTGTCCATGCTCCAAGCATAGTGTGCAATATAATACCAACATATGCTTGGGGCTTGGACGTGGTCGGAGGTCCACGTCCGTGCGTCGGACGGAGAGAGATAGCGGGAGGTTGAGTTGAGCTAGAAGGATGGGCTTGTTTGGACGATGCGAAGGCACGTGGTTGCTTGCATGGTCTAGATGGACTTATCCCTAGCGAGACGAGATGACCTGCAGTCTTTCCCTTGTTTGATGCGATGGAAGGGGTCGCCTCGAAGCAAAAATTGGAATGAAATTAGAGAGTTGTGAGAGAGAGTTGTTCGATCGTGCACGACGTTGCGTGCTCGGCCTCGCTTGATGACTCTGCGTCCTTGCTGTAGGGTAGTGGTGCGGATAGTCGAGTGTTGTTCGGGCTCAGATGGCGTACGGCGCGTGAGTGGTGATCTGGTAGTTTGGGTTGGCAGGGTCGGTGCTCGGGCATCGAACTGTCGACTCGATCCTCTCATTGTCGTGCCCCGAAGAAGTGTTTCGAGCGGCTGAAATTGATCGGTTCTTGCATTGGTACCTCACGCGCTGGAAGTGTCGCGTCTCGTTAGTCCCTTTCTGTCGGCAGCCTTAGATGGGTGCACGACGAACCCTAAAGCTCGCGTCGCGTTCCGCGTCAGCCTTTCCAAGGCTTGTTGCGGCCCGCGTCGTTGGTGCTCGCTCTCGTGGATGCGGTGCATTTGGCGGCATGATATGCTCGGGAAGTCTCTCGAACGTGTTGCCTCTGCATATTTCTTGAACGAATGACGCTCGTGGCCCGTGTTGATTTGGTGGCTGCTGTCGTCCTGCGTGGAGGGGCGGCTGGTGCTATCATGGGGGCTGCGACGTCGTGTAGGAATGCTACTGGTTGATCCTGCCAGTATTCATATGCTTGTCTCAAAAGATTAAGCCTGATGTGTAAGTATGAACTATATCAGACTGTGAACTGCGATTGGCTCATTAAATCAGTTTAGTTTGTTTGATGGTATCTGCATACTCGGATAACGTAGTAATTCTAGAGCTATACGTGCAACAAAACCCGACTTCTGGAAGGGATGCATTTATTAGATAAAAGGTCCGACGGGGTTTGCCGTTGCTCTGTGATTCATGATAAACTCGACGGATCGCACGGCCATCGTGCCGGCGACGCATCATTCAAATTTCTGCCCTATCAACTTTCGATGGTAGGATCGTGGCCTACGATGGTGGTGACGGGTGACGGAGAATTAGGGTTCGATTCCGGAGAGGGAGCCTGAGAAACGGCTACCACATCAAAGGAAGGCAGCAGGCGCGCCAATTACCCAATCCTGACAACACGGGGAGTAGTGACAAATAATATAACAATTACGGGCTCGTCGAGTTCTGGTAATTGGAATGAGTACAATCTTAATTCCCTTAACGAGGATCACATTGGAGGGCAAGTCTGGTGCCAGCGAGCCCGCGGTAATTTCCAGCTCCAATAGCGGTATAATTTTAAGTTGTTGCAGTTAAAAAGCTCGTAGGTGGACCTTGGGTTGGGTCGATCGTCGCCTATGCGTGAGCACCGGTCGGCCTCGTCCTTCGGCGCGATGCGCTCCTGGCCTTAACTGGCCGGGTCGTGCCTCCGGCGCTGTTACTTTGAAGAAATTAGAGTGCTCAAAGCAAGCCTACGCTCTGTATACATTAGCATGGGATAACATCATAGGATTTCGATCCTATTCTGTTGGCCTTCGGGATCGGAGTAATGATTAACAGGGTCAGTCGGGGGCATTCGTATTTCATAGTCAGAGGTGAAATTCTTGGATTTATGAAAGACGAACAACTGCGAAAGCATTTGCCAAGGATGTTTTCATTACTCAAGAACGAAAGTTGGGGGCTCGATGACGATCAGATACCGTCCTAGTCTAACCATAAAACGGATGCCGACCAGGGATTTGGGGATGTTGCTTTAGGACTCCGCTCAGCACCTTATGAGAAATCAAAAGTCTTTGGGTTCGGGGGGAGTATGGTCGCAAGGCTGAAACTTAAAGGAATTGAAGGAAGGGCACCAGGAGTGGAGCCTGGGGCTTAATTTGACTCAACGGGGAAAACTTAAAGGTCCAGACATAGTAAGGATTGACAGATGGAGAGCTCTTTTCTTGTTCTATGGGTGGTGGTGCATGGCCGTGCTTAGTTGGTGGAGCGATTTGTCTGGTTAATTCCGTTAACGAACGAGACCTCAGCCTGCTAACTAGCTATGCGGAGGTACCCCTCCGCGGCCAGCTTCGTAGAGGGACTATGGCCGCTTAGGCCAAGGAAGTTTGAGGCAATAACAGGTCTGGTGATGCCTTAGATGTTCTGGGCCGCACGCGCGCAACACATGTATTTCAACGAGATCCTATAGCCTTGGCCGACAGGCCGGGGTAATCTTTGAAATTTTCATCGTGATGGGGATAGTTCATTGCAATTGTTGGTCTTCAACGAGGAATTCCTAGTAAGCGCGAGTCATCAGCTCGCGTTGATTACGTCCCTGCCCTTTGTACACACCGCCCGTCGCTCCTACCGATTGAATGGTCCGGGGAAGTGTTCGGATCGCGGCGACGTGGGCGGTTCGCTGCCCGCGACGTCGCGAGAAGTCCACTGAACCTTATCATTTAGAGGAAGGAGAAGTCGTAACAAGGTTTCCATAGGTGAACCTGCGGAAAGATCATTGTCGATGCCTAAACATCAAACGACCCGCGAACACGTTTAAGAACAAACTTTTCGCGTCGAGGGTGGGGGGGAAGCATGCTCTTTGCCTGCCCCCCTCCCCCTCGACGCGCTTAAACCAAACCCCGGCGCAGGTCGCGCCAAGGAACTTGAAATGAATCTGCCTGCCCCTTGCCCCGGCCTCGGTGTGCGGGGGGTGGAGCATTCTTGTCGTATTACTCACAACGACTCTCGGCAAAGGATATCTCGGCTCTCGCATCGATGAAGAACGTAGCGAAATGCGATACTTGGTGTGAATTGCAGGATCCCGCGAACCACCGAGTCTTTGAACGC
>NW_028325850.1:0-1385 GCF_027475165.1 Benincasa hispida | reverse complement strand
TATAGAGCAACCTGCTGATATCTTCACCAAAACGTTATCACTTGGATGTTTCATTCAGTTGCTTCACAAACTTAAGTTGGTCTCTACTCTACCACCTTGAGTTTGAGGGAGAGTGTTACCATATATACATATCTTATTTTGTAAATTAGCCGATTATATTCTTTAATTTAGGTTAATTTAGGATCTTCCATATCTTTACTTGGTGTATATTTATCTATTTCGTATTTTGTAATACACATCTGACAATCATCTCCAATAACCACTTTCAATGTCTAACTCCACACGACTACCACCTTCAGCAACCAACTTCGATGATTACCACCAGTGACTAACTCCAACCACCAACTCCATCAATCATCTCCAACGACTAATTCTAATAACCAACTCAACCGATCACATACTAAAAATAAAAAATAAAAAACTTAGTCGATGAAAGTGTTTCTAAATACAAAGTTAAACTTATTAATCATGGTGTTTAATAGTCGTCTTATATAGTAGTTTATCATGGCTTTACTTTTGCTTTCACCCCAAAAATCTTGTATCATTCGTGATAGTTGTTATACATTATACTCATAATTATCCCCTTATCTAGCTAATCTGAGGCTTTGATCACATTTCCAACAACATACATGCATAATAAACTATAACCTACAATTTGACATAATATGTCATAAAAAGTTCTAAACCCCTTGGTGGCGTACTTTTTTTTTTTTTTTTTTATGTATATTACACTCATACATTCCACTAATATGAAAGTATACTATAATTTTATTGTTTGTATGAAACAAGAGTATTTTGACTACATCAAGTATAATGGTTACATATAAAAAATTGTAAAATATATGTGAAGGTCTTAAATTGACATTTCAATTTAGTGTTGAAAATTTTGAAAATATATGTGCAATTGAAGAGTTAAACAAAAAGATAAGCAAGCAAAAGAAAATCATACCTTTTAAGATTATAAAAGATCAGACCAAATACTTTCACTTAATATAACTCAACTTTGCGTCCCACACAAATTTAATAAACAACTTTCACTCCAAACACTGTGTTTTAACTCTACACACATATTAATTTTAGACTTCATAATTTAACTCAACATCTAGAAGAAAAAAAAAATTAGAAAGAAGAGACAATAGAAAAAAGAATCGGGACAACCAAAACTACTTTTCGTAGTTTATCCCATTTTCAAAAATATTTTTTTTCGTAATTTAGAAATAAAAACATTTATCAAGCCTATCTATTTCTTAAATAAAAAGAGAATAAAAAATAAAAAATATATAATATTATAAAAGATTTAAAATATATTTTAAATTGTTATCAAACACGTTCAACTTTTTTCAAAACGACTCATCTTTAAAATTAAACGTTTAAAAATTTTAAAT
>NW_028325849.1:0-11016 GCF_027475165.1 Benincasa hispida | reverse complement strand
ACCACCATTGAAGGCAATGTGATAACTGCCATGGAAGCTCTCAAGCGAGCTGGAATTGCAAAGCCATTTGAGCTTCAAGCAAAGGAAGGTTTAGCTCTCGTCAATGGAACTGCCGTTGGGTCTGCCGTTGCTGCAACAGTTTGCTACGACGCCAACATTTTGGCTCTTTTATCTGTCATTCTCTCAGCTTTATTCTGTGAAGCCATGCTTGGGAAGCCGGAATTTGCAGACCCATTGACTCATAAGCTTAAGCACCACCCTGGCCAGATTGAATCCGCCGCAGCCATGGAATCTCTCTTGGAGCAAAGCGATTTTATGAAAGAAGCAAAAACCCGCAATGAAAATGACCCATTGTCAAAGCCAAAACAAGATCGTTATGCACTTCGAACCTCTCCACAATGGCTTGGACCTCAAATTGAAGTCATTCGAATGGCAACTCATTCAATTGAAAGGGAAATCAACTCTGTTAATGATAACCCATTAATCGATGTCAATCGGGATCTAGCTCTACATGGAGGAAACTTTCAGGGAACCCCTATTGGAGTCTCCATGGATAATCTCCGAATCGCCATCGCAGCAATTGGAAAGCTAATGTTTGCCCAATTCTCTGAACTTGTCTGTGATCATTACAACAATGGATTACCATCTAATTTGAGTGGCGGGCCAAACCCTAGCTTGGATTACGGCTTCAAAGGAGCAGAAATCGCCATGGCTGCTTATTGCTCTGAGCTCCAATACTTAGCAAACCCTGTCACAACTCATGTTCAAAGTGCAGAACAACACAATCAAGATGTAAACTCTCTAGGTCTAATCTCAGCGAGAAAATCCGCCGAAGCCATTGAGATTCTCAAGCTCATGTCTGCTACATACATGGTGGCGCTTTGCCAAGCAATCGATTTAAGACAATATGAAGAAAAAATGAGGGAAGTAGTGAAAAATTCCCTTCTACAAACCATCAGAAAAACCTTATACATTGCAGAATATGGATCTCTTCTCGAATCGCGATTCTGCGAGAAAGATCTTTTGCAAGTAATCGACCGCGAGGCGGTCTTCTCCTACATCGACGATCCAACCAACACATCCTACACCCTAATCCCAAAACTACTGGAAGTTTTAGTCGAAAAAGCGCTGAAAGGAATTGCAACAAGCAAAATCGAGAATGGAAACGAAACAGGGATTGCCATTTTCAAGAAAATTCCAGAGTTTCTTGAGGAATTAAAGGCGAAACTGGAAAAAGATGTTGAAAATGCGAGAGAGAGATTCGAGAATGGCGAATTCGAAGTGGAAAATAGAATCAAGAAATGCAGCACTTACCCGATTTACCGATTCGTGAGGAGTGAAGTGGGGACTCAACTGTTGAGTGGAGCGAAGAAAGTGAGCCCTGGAGAAGATATTGAGAAAGTGATGGAAGCCATTGATGAAGGAAAGCTTGGAAATGTTGTGATCGAGTGTTTGAAGAATTAGGGCAATTCTGTTTTTGCATTTGCATTTGTTCTTCCCAAGTTTTATGTTTAGACGATGAAATTGCATTAAACATGCAATAGGGATTTGAATTTCATCTTTCTTATATGGTTATTCATGTTAAATATCCTTTTAATAATGTTAATTTCAATGATAATTGAGAAATTAGAGAGCAATTAGTTTGACTATTAGTATCAGTCAAAAGTGAGTAGTTGAGATATTTTTGCACAAATGACCCAAATTTCATATAACAAAATGTTGTTTGTTCTAGATTTTGAAAATAATGAAAATAACAATGTTATTAATATCACAAAGCACTCGACGATTTTTTTTTTTTTTTTTTTTACCAAATATGAGCAAAAGAGTGAGGAGGAGTGCGAGCGAGGAGGTATATGAGTACTATTGTATTTGACTAATTGAACGAAAGCATGAGCACAAGGGAGAGAGGAGGGAATCATGGAAACAAAAAGTTATTTTATCAGTGAAATTTTGGTCATGTAGATCCTTACGAAAGTATCAGGTAATTAGCATGCGCTTCATCTCTTAAGGTCAGAGATTCTTTCCCTCATCTTATAATTGTTTACTAAAAGAAGGCCACATACCAAAGTATATTTAATGAGCTTTATGTTAACTAATTCTATAGTAGGTTAATTAACAAATTATTTAATGAAAAGTTAACTTTATTTTGGGATAAATGGAACAATGGTTGAAAACATTTTCAAATATAGCAAAATATTATCATTTATCAGTGATAGACGCAATGTCTATTGATGACATGCAGAAATGCATGTCATTCTAGGCCTTTTACTTAGAATTATGAAGGTTGTTAGGCAGAATATGTGGTAATCATGATAGGAATTCACGAGAAAGTGAGCTTGCATCGATTAACATATTGAATCTCAGTTAACCCGTTATTTTGCATTATTATGCGTTCAATGTTCTATTTTTGTAGCTAACGCAGAAAATAACGCAAACGTGGAAACCGGACCACTGCATAGACGATCGCATGCGGAGAAACACTCCATCGCAAAGGGAAACACATCGATCAACGCATGGATGTTGCAGTAATCAACCATATGCGTCCATCGCATGGGAGTTGTGCTCGTCAAGTGATTGCGGTCATCATGTAAAGTTGCGGTATTAAACGAATGCGACCATTGAATGATTGCGGCTACGCGACAACGCATTCTAATGGGATCAACGCAAGGTTGGTGGAATGAACGCATCAACGCATCTACCTCGAGAAAAACCAAAAGATGATGTTGACATTTTACCTATCACGCCGTTAATGGTAGAGGTTCAGAAAGGACTAACACACCGAACGTCAAACTCAGAGCAGTCCAATTAATGCTGTCGGCGACCCAAGCTCTATAAATAGAAGTCGATGAGCTGAAATTCAAGTTATCCGGGGATAATCCTTGTGATCAAGGGATGATCCTTGTGATCTAGGGATTTTCCCCATGATCCAGATAAACGCGTGAGAAGATGGCTGAGAGTTCTTCACCTTCTTCATCCATTTCGAGTGATGACAAGAGCCTTCGACCGGAGCTAGAACTCGAGAGAGTTAGCTTCTCCGCCCATCCACCACCAGCAACCTTGACGCACATCCACTGGGAGCAAGTCTTTGCTTCCTGCCGGTCATTTCCTTTCCCTTTCTTTCTTATATTGTATTGTATGACATTTTGTGATTAAGGAATTAATACATTTATTTCCAATGTATTTCTCTATTCCTTCAACTCCATCTCCATCTTCTTTGTCTTCTTTGCTTAGCATCTTTACTTTCATCGCAACACTTAGCGGGATTGCTTGGGTATCGCATACTTGGTCATGTGGATTAAGGATATGAAGCATCTAGCAACCCACTGAGAGGTGTGCGTTATGTGAGTGTGTGAGTAATCTTATTTACTTAGTGTGAAGCTACTGCAACACCTGTCTATAGGCTAACACATTGCTTATCTATGAGTAAAGTCAGCAACAATCAACTGCCTGGGAGGGTAAGTGGTTGGAAGCATTAAGCAATGCATGCATTGTTCACTAGAGATAGGAATAATCTTGCATCAACCAAGTTCATGCGGTTACCTTTTCCTATGAGCGCATCATTCTTCATTTAGGCATACTCGGGAGAGTAGTCTAAAACCCAAATCTAAAGACTCGAGAGAGCGGATTGGAACGCATAGGCAAGAATGGGGATCTTAGAGATAAGCTCTGTTTGCTTCACACAACGTATACACCCTACAGATTGGATTTGCATGCGTCCAGGAAGTAGGATAAGGGGTTATGCGGCAGCCACGCTCATGCGGCGAGAGCTAGTGAGCTGGTTATGGAGGTCTAGGCAGACATAGGCTTCTCGACAATATCGCAGATACACCGCATACATCTTAAAGTTAGGTTCATGTGTGTATAACATGATTGCATGGTTTGCGTTGACTAAGGTTGTCCTTGTGGTCACTCTTAAGGGTTTCAATAAATTCATCTCCGCATTTTATCTATTTTCTCATACATTTATTTCATGTCAAGTGTTGTCGTATCTCTACCTCTCATGCATATTCTCATTGCGTTGTCTGTTAGATAGAAGTAGGAGTAGGATTAACTTAGCAACATCCCCTCCATTCTTTTATTTAAACTGCCGCATGCACATCACTGCATATATATAGCTACAAGTCCCTTGTTCGACCTTGGATTACCCGAGAAACTTGCATTCGTGTTATACTTGGCGTGAGCGCAAAAAAACTTGTGGCAGGACGCATGGTCATCGCATACATTCATTAATGCATTATCAGTCCAACGCATGACCATCGACGCATGACTATCAACGCATATCTTAGGAACATGCATCGCATACTGCGTCCATAGGATTTTGATTTTCGAGTAAAATTGACTTCTAAATTTCCCCCCATCAAGTTTTTGGCATCGTTGTCGGGGACTTGACAGCTAAATGTTTGTTAAGTTTTGTGTCTCTACGAGCAAACTTTTAATCTTGGGAGTATTGCAGCTTGTACGACCAGATTGCAATCAATATTGAAGTGTAGGCGATGCGCTGAAAGCCAATATTGACCTCAAGGTAGAAGGACAATTAGTCGCAAAAGAGCCGAAGGTAATTCTAAGCACATGACGGCCGCATGCGCCCAACAATTGCCGGAAGTTCTAATAGTCAGGGCAAATTGACCCAAGCAGTTGAAAACTATCTCCTGCAGGGAAAACTCCTTTTGGTGACAATACTCTTATTTTTCCAGGGATGTCTTCCACTCTATCTTTACTTTGCTTTCTTAGTATAGGTTACTTATTTTATTTTTATTGTTATTTTGGATATGTGGTTGCTTCCTTGATTGTGGTACGTTTGCTCTTGTAGGTGCAATAATAAGTCTCCTCGGTTCGTAGTTCAACGGAAGAATTCCTTTCACCCTTCAATGTATGGCTTCAATCACGTGGATTCCAACACATGAGTGCATGCATTGTTCCGCCTAAGGTCTTTTCTTGTTATCTTGTATGCCTCATCCTTTTGAAATTCTCTTTTTTTCGATTGCGTGTTTTGCGATGTTTCTATGATGGTACGTATAGTTCACCGCATTTTCTAACTAATCAACGCAAGACATTCTTTACTTTTATTAGCTTCTTCAAATTTTGAAAGTCTTAAGTTTTATTTTGTGCAAACCTTTGTTCAAACATTTATTATCGCATTCTTGTAATTTTGTTTTTAGCTTTGTGGTGAGAACGCTGCCAACTTCTAAGTTTGAGGGTGGCAGTAGTCTCGGAGAATTGCGACCATTTGAAAAAAAAAAGTTGAAGTGAGATTTTGAGAATAATAACTCCACTGTCAACGCAATGGGGAAACCCATGTTGATAAGAGTTAAGCTATGAAAGGCACTTACTCAAAGTTGGATGTCAGCATGACACACGTGGGGGCAAGCCAAAATGAATGCAAGTTGCTAGGATTAGCACATAAGAGCAACTCCTCTATCCAGTGCAAGCCAAAACAAATGAGACAAAAGTTGAGTTGAATATGGAACACAATCGAAGTTGGATGCCCGCATGACACACGTGGGGGTAACCAAAACGAAGGGTGTAACCAGGTTCAATGCCGCATTTGAATAAGTCATCGCAAAGTTTTGAAGTATTTTTTACGAATGCATTCTCAAAAGCTAAACATAAAATTGTGATGAATGAATAAAAGTTTTTGAGCAAAGGCTTGTCGGATTTAAACTTAGACAAAATATTTTAGAAGAAACAGCCAAAATGGAGGAGAGCATTGCAATGATGGTCAAAGGTGTGTGTAAATTATATTCTGAGAAGCTGGTCATCGTATAGGAAAGCATGAAGGTGAGTTAGAATTTCTTGAGTATAACGCATGCTTGAGGAAAAACATAATTTTAAGTTTGGGAGTGTGATGACATGCAGAAATGCATGTCATCCTAGGCCTTCTACTTAGAATTATGAAGGTTGTTAGGCAGAGATGCGGCAATCATGATAGGAGTTCACGAGAAAGTGAGCTTGCGTCGATTAGCATGTTGAACTTAGCTAACCCGTTATTTTGTGTTATTATGCGTTTAATGTTCTATTTTTGTAGCTAACGCAGGAAATGAACGCAAATGCGGAAACCGGACCACCGCATGCGGAGAAACACTCCATCGCAAAGACAAACGCATCGATCAACGCATGGATGTTGTAGTAATCAACCGTATACGTCCATTGCATGGGAGTTGCACTCGTCAAGCGATTGCAGTCATCATGTAGAGTTGCGATATTAAGCGAATGCAGCCATTGAATGATTGCTGCTACACGAAAACTCATTCTAATGGGATCAACGTAAGGTTGGTGTAATGAACGCATCAACGCATCTACCTCGAGAAAAACCAAAAGATGATGTTGACATTTCATCTACCACGCCGTTAGTGGCAGAGGTTCATAAAGGACTAATGCGCCGAACGTCAGACTCAGAACAGTTTAATTAATGTTATCGGCGATCCAAGCTTTATAAATAGAAGCCGATGAGCTGAAATTCAAGTTATCCGGGGATGAACCTTGTGATCTGGGGATTTTCCCCGTGATCCAGAAAAACGCGTGAGAAGATGGCTGAGAGTTCTTTACCTCCTTAATCCATTCCAAGTGATGACCGAAGCCTTCAACTGGAGCTAGATCTCGAAAAAGTTAGCTCCTTCACCCATCCATGGCACCATCGGCAGCCTTGACGTACATCCGCTGGGAGCAAATCTTTGCTTCCAGCTAGTCATTTCCTTTCCCTTTCTTTCTTATATTGTATTGTATGACATTTTTTGATCAAGGAATTAATACAATTTGTTTCCAATGCATTTCTCTGTTCCTTCAACTTCATCTCCATCTTCTTTGCTTAGCATCTTTACTTTCATCGCAACCCTTAATGGGTTTGCTTGGGTATCGCATACTTAATCATGTGGATTAGGGATATGAAGCATGTAGCAACTCACCAAGAGGTGTGCGTTGTGTGAGTGTGTAAGTAATCTTATTTGCTTAGTGTGAAACTGCTGCAACGACTATCTATAGGCTAACGCATTGCTTGTCTATGAGTAAAGTAAGCAACAATCAACTGCCCGGGAGGGTAAGTGGTTGGAAGCATTAAGCAATGCATGCATTGTTCACTAGAGATAGGAATAATCTTGCATCAACCAAGTTCATGCGGTTACCTTGTCCTATGAGCGCATCATTCATCATTTAGGTATACTCGGGAGAGTAGTCTAAAACCCAAATCTAAGACTCAAGAGAGCAGATTGGAACGCATAGGCAAGAATGGGGATCTTAGAGATAAACTCTATTTGCTTCGCACAGTGTATACACCCTACAGATTGGATTTGCATGCGTCCAGGAAGTAGGATAAGGGGTTATGCGGCAGCCACGCTCATGCGACGAGAGCTAGTGAGCTGGTTATGGAGGTCTAGGCAGGCATAGGCTTCTCGACAATATCGCAGATACACTGCATACGTCTTAAAGTTAGGTTCATGTGTGTATAGCATGATTGCATGGTTTGCGTTGACTAAGGTTGTCCTTGTGGTCACTCTTAAGGGTTTCAATAAATTCATCTCCGCATTTTATCTATTTTCTCATACATTTATTTCATGTCAAGTGTTGTCGTATCTTTACCTCTCATGCATATTCTCATTACGTTGTCTGTTAGATAGGAGTAGAAGTAGGATTAACTTAGCAACATCCCCTCCATTCTTTTATTTAAACTGCCGCATGCACATCACTGCATACATATAGCTACAAGTCCATATGTTCGACCTCAAATTACCTGAGAAACTTGCGTTCGAGTAATACTTGACGTGAGCGCAAGAAAACTTGTGGCAGGATGCATGGTCATCGCATACATTCATTAACGCATTATCAGTCCAACGCATGACCATCGACGCATGACTATCAACACATATCTTAGGAACATGCATCGCATACTATGTCCACGGGGTTTTGGTTGTCGAGTAAAATTGACTTCTAAATTTCCCCCCACCATCTATCTATGATAGATGATGGTAGTCTATCAGTGTATATTACTGATAGACTGTGACATTTTTCTATGTTTGTAGATATTTTGGTTCATTTTACTATATTTGAAAATAACCAATTTTTAAAAATATAAAAATAAAAAATTCATTAAAGGTCTTTTGATTGCAGATAATTTTTCATGTGTATGGATATTAAATGTCTGAAATTTAAAAGTCTAGATTCTAAATATATGGGATAATTATTGTCTATTTTTGAATTGGCATGATAAAATATGTCTAAAAGTTAAATTAGTGTGTTTGATTTACCGATTTTATATATATATAAACTAAAACTAAATAATTATTTAATTAAATGTAAGAGAACAAGTAACGTAGTCATAATTAAATTTAATTATTTAATATATTGTTAATTATTTAATTAGTTCATATATCAATAAATGAATATCTTTAATTAAATATTATTCAAGTTATTTTATTTAATAAATAAATATTTATTAATTAGAATATTAATAATAAAATTTTATATTATGTAGTTAAGATAACATAATATATTAATCATAAATGTATTAGATGAAATTTATTAAGTCTAAATAATATATTTATATTTAATTAAAATTAATAATAATAATTAATTGATATTATTTTTTTAAAATTAATTAGACTCGCAAGTATAGAGGGTATTAAATAATCTAAATTAGAGGAGGTTTTAAAGTTCCTTAGATAATAATATCTTAGATTTTAAAAAGTGAAATTCTATGAAACGAATACAGATATTAAATGTACGATCGATAATGGCAACTCTAGATGGGTGAATAGGGTTAATTTCAATTAATGAAGACTTTTTACTAATGTGGGTCCAGTTAACAAATTAACAATTTTTTTTTAGAATAGATGATATTATTATACAACAACAAGGAGGATCCCACAGCTGGGGATCAAGGCATCAAAGCAACAAAACATAAGCAAAGACAGGGCAACAAAACGCAAACAAAGCGAACAAGATAAAACCTGAACATAACCAAACATAAACGTAAAAAAAAACCCCAAAACACTAGGGAGAAAGCTAGAGAAGAGAAACCGAAACCCACAACTAGGGACAACAACAAAACAGAGAGCAACAACAAGTTCAAGAAGAAGAAAAGCAACCGTAAACATGCTAGATAAGACCAAGAAGATCAACCCACCATGAAGCAGTACGAGCACGAACCGTAGAGACCATAAGGTGAAACAAAGAAGATACCAACCTCGGTCCACCTCCATGCAGCCGCTGATTATGCTCCTGCCAGATATAGTAGATGGAAACACACCAGAATACATGGAACAACTTACTACGCACCCTCTTACCTGACCCCACTCGGCACAACTAACTCAACTCGACATCCCAACCTGCCATCCGATGCGACGAACCCAACTAACGCAACACACCATACCACACCTCTCTCCCTAACCCAAACTCGAAAAATAAATGATCCCGAGACTCTATACCTCCACAGAGAAGACACCCCCCTCTGACAACACACCCTAGCTCCTCAACCAATCCCACGTACCCAACCTGTCCCTCACAGCTAACCACGCATAAAAGGAGTGGCGCAGAATACCACCCCGCCCACAAAATACTAGCCCAAGACACCCTAGGACGACGAGGACGCAAACTCTCCTAAGCACTACTGATAGAAAACCAACCACTAGCACCCGATTCCCGAACCCAATAATCCTCCCCCCTCACCCTAGGCCCCATTACCTGAATAAGACCCTAGATCTCAAGCAACTCTCAAGACTCTATACTTTTGAGCAAAAATCAAATCTAAACAATAAATTCATGCAAATAAATTCAACCAAGAATAGCCAAGTAACCAAAATTAACACTTTTAAGCATCCAATTTAATTTTAATAAAATGATTGGTATGAGATATATAAAGATCAATTCAACCAACCTAAATAAACATTAAGCAATTAATTTAAGAAACAAATATTGCAATTAATTTCATGTAATAAAATATAACAACAAACTATTGCAAAATTAAAGTAGTATGAATATAGAAATTAATATCTAAAATTTTTATAGTGGTTCAATCAAACTCGATTTACATTCACTTTTTCAAGCGCCTCTTAGGATTTTGAATAAGGATATTACCGACTCTTTCCATGGACTAGAGGTCAACTGCTACACTGCTCTTTTTGCAAGTTCAAAAGCAAATTCAATTATTTCCACGGATTAGGATCAAACCATTATAATCACTCTTTTTTGGGATCAAGAGCAACCCTTACAAAATGTTTGAAAACTTAAAGCACACTTGAGAAACTCTCTAAAAGAGTGAATTTACAAATTTTGAGCTTACAACAAATCAATCATCTTCATACATAAATCTCTTTCAAGAATAAGATGATAAAATAAGAAAATTGAAGTTTGGAGAGAACAACAATGGAGGCTTAATGAATTATGGAGGATTGTTAAAAGATGTGAAATTGTTGTTAAAAATTTGAAGAAGATGATGAATTTAAATAGAGACAGAAGTAAACTGAATTCAATTTGGGTCATTAGATATTAGTAAAATAAAATTGAATGGTGGAGATTTAAACTCAAATAGCCGTTAGACACACAAAAAAATAACATAATAATATATATTTTTTAAAAGTGTTTCTTTTAAAACCCAACAAAACGTAAATGTTCACCATGTATCTAAAATTAGTCTTTAGACACAAACCTAAAATAATATTAAATTCATTTTCTCTTCAAATTCAATCAAAAATAAAAAACGCCACCATGTATTATTCCTCCATTGCTCAAGTTGACACCTTTTAATTGGTTCACTTTGATGAATAGAATCTACCACGTCATCAACTTGAGATTTTTTTGTTAAACTTGTTCGACTATATCTTCTTCGTTTGAACTCTGATTTGAGTGTTTCAAATTTCGTTGGAACTGCCGTTCCAAACTCGATGCAATGAATACTTCAAAACACTAAAATTGTTAGTAAATAAGAGCAAATTTGTTATCATTCAAATATTAATTAATTAAAATTAGTTAATTTGAGATCAAGGGCCAAGAAACCAACAATCTCCCCCTCTTTGATGATGAGAAACA
>NW_028325848.1:0-3673 GCF_027475165.1 Benincasa hispida | reverse complement strand
TTGCCAAAACTAAAACCATATCAGTCTGTGTTTAATTATTTATGTTACAATTAAATAAATCTTGTATGTGCACATAGTATGCCATTTAGATTTAAAATCCCACCATAGGAAGCATGTTACATATATTGAAAATATGTCATAATTGTTATAATATATAGTATGCATGTTAGGGTTTCTCGTATTTAATATAAAGGTCATATTAAATGTTGAATGCCTCATGTATGTTATGGATGTTTAGCATGTCTAAAGTTTTATAAGTTGTTATAAAATTGGATTAGACATTTAAAATCCATAAACAACAGCTGCATGCTCACATCGGTTGACCACCTGTTTTTATTGTTAAAACTTATAAAACCTAGGTTACAAACTCAACCGGTATATAATCCTGTCTAAGGCTAGGGGTACTTAAGTTGACGGGTTACGAAACACCTCCTACCTGGGGATTATGGTCAAATAATTGAGCATTGGTAACCGATTTTATGAGCATATGTGAGTGATGTAAGGTAATAAAATGGTTTATCATCGAGACATCGTAGGTTAAAATCCAATTAGAAGAGTTATACTGGGATAAATCACATAGACTTAGGGTTGTTTTATTAGCCAAAAAGAACCTAAGTATAAATCTACCTAAAATAGAACACTTCAGTGGTAGTTTAATAACTTCTATATGAAAGAGTTATTAGAAAACTTCAATGAAAGATTAATAACATATACAATATGTTATTTTTTGCTTTCACGTCTCTAAGAGTTCACAGTCCAGATTTAAGCGGTACTTCGTGTCACCCTGGGAGTGACTTCCCTACAGAGAGTATTTTTTAGCTTAAATCAAGATTTTGGTGAATAGGAGGAAGTTGTTCAAATATAAGTCTATTATACGATAAATAGATTTCAACTGCTACGTCTTCATATAGTTTACATCGTGAGATTCATATAACGGTTTGTGTCATCCTGAGAGTGACCTCCCTATGGAAAATGTTTTGTATGAGTCAATATCAAGGTAAACGGAGGAAGTAGTGCATAGTAACTGGGTCAAGGATATGTGTCAATATATCCTACGGTCTCCTCCACTAGTCTGAACCGTGAGATTCCTATGTTACGCCTGCTGGTTAGCTTTAAGCGACCCTTTGCTAGTCGTTTAGCGATGGCTATCCCCACGGAGGGTTGTAACATAGGATTCAAAACAACACAGACTTCAGTAAAATGAATAGACTCTTATAGTTTCGTCTTGGATGTTGTATTCTATTTCGGAGGCAAATTCACACCGTTCTATAGGATCTAAAAATGGCGGGTCACACTTCGGCGGGTCACATTTACAAGAATTACTAAGTTGTTAGTAAAAATCTTGACCAAAAACAATAACTAAACGACTATAGGAATAAGAGTTATTAAAGAGACAATAGAAATGAGAGTTATTCCGGGGATAGTGTTAGTCAAAATTGTTTGCTTTAGTGAAGGAGTATATGACTGCCCCATGGTAGCACATATTCTGACTCACTAAAGTATCGTTGCAAATAAATAATGGTTATGGTTATATTATTATTTTTTGCTAAAACTTGATTTTGGATTTAGTTACAAGTTGCTAATTAGAATTTGTTTGAATCAGCATGTCGAATTCTTCTCTAATACTCGCTTCCGATATACATAACAATAAAATCAAATCAACAAACAAATTACTAGCGGTTGGTTATACCAAAAGAGTTTTAACAGAGGATTGTTCTCTATCTTTTAAGTCATCTGAAATTATGAATTATGTAGATGAGAATGTTGAATTCGAACAACAAGTTAAATATGATTTACTTGTTATCAAAGCATGTTTAGTGAAAAATGATAAAATCTGGATAATTGATTCAGGTGTCGTTAATCATGTATGTACCATCTCACAGGAAAATGTTCATAGAGACAGTTGACAGAAGGTGAAACAATTTTTAAGCTAGAAACCGGGGAGATTGTTTCAGCCAAAGCAATGGGAGATATGAAGTTATTTATAGGAGATAAATATATTTATATGATAAAATGTATATTATATTCCTTCTATGAAAAGGAATCTAATATATGTCTCCTGTTTGCTAGAACAAAATTATAAGGTTTATTTCAAAAATGGTGAAGTGTTCATCAATATGGAAAATGTAACACCCCGTCCCAGACTACCTTCTGAGCCTAGGAAAGGACATGACTGCAGCAGTTATCAATCCTTTTGTTGACACTTACTGTCTAATAACTCTTGCAGAATAACTCTGATACCAACATATAACTCATATATAACGGATGCCTTGTAGGCCAAAAATTTATTAATTCAAAAACATAACATGTTTAGAGTAATTACATCACCAGATTCACAAGTCCCGATGCCCAAAACCCTAGTCCCTATATGAACAACGGTAACATGTGTACAATATTTACAGTAACCACTTAAACAGACGGGTTACAATATCCTTGTCCTTTAGTGGCGAGTAGATGCAGAGCTATCTCCTGAGGATTTGACCGCTACCTTGGGGAAAGGAAAATATTTGAAAACGGGGTGAGCTTGCTAGCCCAGTGAGTGACTTAAGAAAGATAACTGATTCTCATGCAAAATTCTCAAAAAAGAGATTAAACTGAAATATAAACTTCTACAGTAACCTTGTACTATAGTATAACTATTTTCCAAGCATAAAACATATAAAGTTATTTTTATAAGAAAACATTAAAACTGTTTTTTAGTTGAGAATAACCCTACTACGGTTAAATCCCAACACCAACTGCTAGTCAACAGAGAACTTTTTTGCTCAATCTCTCACTTCAACTACCTACGTGCATGTGGCCATACTAAGTACCGTCATACCTTAGGTACTTCTGCTCAGATACCTTCTCTAAACTTGTCCTTCGGTATCGAGCTACTCAAATACCTTATCAAATGTCCTTCGGTATCAAGTTGGTCGGATACCTTCTCAAATGTCCTTTGGTATCGCGTTTCAAGTAAAACTAGTCATAAATGACTTTCTCTTTAAAGCATGTAAAGTATAACACATATAAAACATATCTTTAAAGATACTAACGCATGCTAGGTGTATTTAACACACATAAATAGCTTTTCAATAAACTTTCCATACATGCATGCGTTTAAAACATAACCCATGGTTTGCTTGGAAATCACTTTATAAAACTAGCTAGCATTAGAATAATTTTTCTTTAAAACATGGTTCTTTAAAACATTATAAATATTTTAGTCACTCACCTTGTTGTCTAGGAACTTTTCACTCTAGAAGTTCTTTGTCTACCTCGGGCTCCCTTTTGAACCCCTAAAATCCAGATTCAATTTAAAACTCAGATTACTTATAGTTCTAAGACTTATTTTGAGATATTTCCTTCTACAAACATGTTCTAAAATATCTCAGGAAGCTTACCCTAAAATCTGAGCTCAGAAATGCTCATGGTTTGGTCGGAATCTCAAAATCTTCAAGACTGGCCTAAGCTTACCCGACAGCCTGACCCTTCTGTCTTTTTATCAATTTCTAGTCCGATCCCTTGAAAATTCTTCTCCGATAGCCCTACCCTGAAAACTAGACTTGTAGAGCTTTCAGGTGGCTTTAGAATCACTTCAAATGCACGAGTATACTATGAGACCTCCTCGTCCCAATTTGATGTTGTTTCCAGACTTCACTGTCTACTGCATCCCCCTTGAAGCTTTATGATC
>NW_028325847.1:0-11286 GCF_027475165.1 Benincasa hispida | reverse complement strand
AGTTTTTTTTTAGAATGATCTAATAAAAACAATAATAAAAAGAGTATTAATAAGCTTCTGATTTCGTTTTCAAATAATTTTTAGAAAAATAATAATAACAATAGGATAATGTTTTCAAGTCGAATAATTTCATTCTAATTGTCTCGTGAGAGTTAGGGTCCATTTGGATTGACTTGAGAAAAAAAAATATTTTTAAAAAAAATTATTTTATTTAAATACTTTTGATAAAATCGGATTAAAATACACAAATTATTTTGAATAGTTGTAAAACACTCAAATTTCTATATACTTAGACGTAGGTTCAATACTTCCCTTTCCTAAATATACAAAAAATAATATTTTTTAATTATTTCAAAAAGAAATTGACAAGTGTCAACTTTTAATTAGGTGCACCATGTATATTAATATTCAAAATAAAAAGTACTAACATTATATGATCTGAACTATTTATCGAATTTCTTGTTTTTAAATTTATGTCTTAGGTGACTAACTAGGATGGTTCACAATAATTGAAAAATAAATTCTAATTTGGAAATAAAATTTTAAATTCTAGTTTGATAATCATTTCGTTTTTTGTTTTTGGTTTTTGAAAATTAAATCTATTTCCTCCCTATTTCTTATCATCATTTATATCTTTCTTAAGTACAATAGTTGAATTCTTAGTCAAATTCAGAAAACAAAAAAAAAGTTTTTAAAATCTACCTTTTTTAGTTTTCAAATTTTAGTTTGGTTTATTAAACTACTAGTTAAAAAAAAGTAGATAACAAATGAAGAAATTTAGAAGTAAAAATAGTGCTATAGACTTAATTTTTTAAGATAAAAACAAAAAATTAAATGGTTACAAAACGACGCTAAATTTATTTTTAAAAGCCTTTATATTCATAATTAAAAAAAAAAAAAAAGAAGAAGAAGAAGAAAAAGAAAAGTCATCTTGATTTAGATGAAAAAACCAAAATACAAGTTTGTTGGTTTGTTATTTTATCTCCACATCATTCCTCAAATATTTTTAAAATATTGTATTGAAAAAACAACCAAAAAAAAAAATCATTTTTATAGGATAAAGATATAAATAAATGAAAATCCTTTCAAATTAGGTTTTTTTCCCCCTTCCTTTAATACATTCAGGTACATATCATTATTATTAACACAACCTTTCAATTTATTCCATGATTTAAAAAAACTACAATATTGTAAACAAAGACAATTAAAACGAAAAAAGTTGGTCTATTAGAATTAAATAGAATATTTTCCATGCCCATATCCTTTTGCAAAATGATGAATTTATTTTTGATAAATTATGAATTTTTTGGTCATAATAATTAAATCATAACATTAGAGTTCTCTTCTTTTAGAGGAATATTTGCTTCAACAGCATTGCCAGGTTGGGAAAAAAAGTGACTAAATTTCAAGTTCTCTCTACACCCACATGTGTGTGTGTGTTTTTTTTTTTTTTACTAGTGATGAAAATGTGGGGTGCATTGAGAAGTTTAGTGTGGATATAAAATTATATACAGACATACAAATGAAATGTTATTGTAATTAAAGATTAGGCGATCCCTATTATGACTTTGTTGTAGCATTAGTTAGTTATACCAAAGTATGATTGAAGATTAAAAAAAAGAAAAGTATATATACTTAAAATTCTTGATAACCTAACCGAAAGCTAATGGTGCAATATTTAAAATAGAAAAATTATAATTTATGATGAGCTTGAAGATATTTGGCCGGTAGAATTTATTCCTCTCTATCGATAATTTTAAGAGAGTTTACCAATTCGACTTTTACTCATAAAGGCAAAATTGAACACTTTTGCAATATCCAGTTGGTTGAAGCAATCCCCAATTAGAATATATACAAGTAATTAAACACAGTTAAATAATGTGTATATATATATATATATAAAAAAGGCAATTTGTTTGTTAAACATATTCATCAATTAATGTGACATCGCTTTTCCCATATCATCATCTTTCTTGTTGTGGGTTCTATCTCATTGGCCATTTCTAGTCAAAATTATCATCCTAGTAATATTCTCTTTCTAATACCAAACTAAATATATTCCCTCCCATGCCCTTCCTCACACAATCCCTCTTCTATTAAAAATAAAAAAAATCCTACTCAACCATGATACAGAAAAAAAACCTAAGGAACCATATACGAAAAGTACTCAACTACATCACGAGTAGCATCTATTTTTATATATCCTACTAAATTGTCCGATCATAATTTACCATGTGATAAATTTTACTTTTTTTTTCTTTTTTGAAATAATATCTTTTTTATGTGAATGGTGAGAATAGATGTACAAAAATGGGTGCATCCCAAGTATTGTCCATCATATATTAAAAAGATATGATGTTACAAAAAAGTGAATAAATTAATGGTAGGATCCTCCCTCTCGTTTGAGTTATATGTATTATTATTATAAAATTAAAAATGTTTTCATTATTTGTTGGATTTTAGTTATAAATTTTTTAAAATATTATTTAATTAATTTATTATGTTTTTCTTTTTAACTTTCAAAATGTGTATTTTACTATAATAAAATAATAAAAATAGTAGTATATGGTAAAGAGTACTAAAATACTGTAGCATATGAGGTAAAGATGATGATTAATATATACGATAAATATTTGGTTCAAAATGAATCGATTGTAAATAAATAATGAATTAAAATATTTCGGAAAAAAATATAAATCGTTTTTCTATGTGACAAATTATGTTCAAATATATATATAATAAATTATTTAGAAAATGGGTGCGGTGGGTTAATTAATCGGTGAAGAAACATATAACAAATATAGTGGTGGCTAAAAAGGAATGGGGCATGCAAAGGGACACAGCTTTCCCTTAGCTGTCCCTTATGTTTTCACTTTACAAAAATCTCTCTTCATAGTCGGTGGATCAGTTATTCACTTGCTAATTTCTTTACAAAATACAAAATTACTATTTTTATTAACATATATAAGTTTTTTTTAAAAAAATATATATTGAGGGAACATTTACTTAGTACTTCTCGAAAAAATTTCATAAACAGAAAAAATATCAAATTATTTACAAAAATAACAAAAAAAAATATTGATAGATACCGTAGATTTCTGTTAGCGTCTATCACATAATATCAGTGATAGACTTCTATCAATTTTTGTTACTGATAGATATTGATAAAATTTTATTGGTCTATATAAAAGAAGATCAAATTTTGTTAATTTGGGTAAATAATTTCTCTTATTTTTTTTATTTTTGAAAACAATAGATTTTAATTATATATAAAAGTATATTAAAAAAAGAGGAAAAATAATTATTGCTAATAAAAGTTGACAAAGAGTCAGCTGTGTTGACTTTTTTTTTCTCCCTAATAGAAAAAGGAGCATAAAAGAGAGAGTCAACAAATGGGATCTGCTTCCACTTATCGCTTTTGAATAGCATCATCATCATTGTCATTATTTTGAAAAGAAAAGCCACTTACAAATTAAAACACAAACTCATTTCCCTGCCCCTTTCCTTTTCTTTTTCCTTTTTATTTTTATTAAGAAAAATATATGCATTAAAACTCCAAGAGAAATAAAAAGGTTTTATTGACGGAGGGGAGAGACAAATTAACAAAGCAAGCTCATGTAGGAGAAGTCCACTCATATATATATACACACATATATATGAGTTCCTCCTCGAACAGATTTATCCTTTTACTCTTTAGGGAACGGGGTATTAGCAGTCGTTTCTAGCTATTGTTTCCCTCCCAAGGACAGGTTCTTATGCATTACTCACCTATCTGCCACTGGAAACTTCACTTCTCATCTGACTTGCATATGTTAAGCATGCCGCCAGTATTCATCTTGAGTCAAGATTGAACTCTCCATAAGATTCATAGTTACATTACTTATAGCTTCCTTGTTCATAGACAAAACTAATTTGGAGTTGTCTTTCTTTTTGTTAAATAGAAGTGAAATTAACTTCAGTCGGTTACAGATTTTGTAACAAACCTAGCTACCGTTAAATACTCTAAATAACTAATTTGTAAAGAGAGAGAACAATTGTAATTGAGTGATTACACTATCTTGAAGCAATCTTGAATAAAACTCTGTCAGCTTCTTCGTGGACGTAGGCCTCCCTTGGCTAAACCACGTAAACGATCATGTTCACCTTCTTCTTCTTATCGTCTTCCTTTTTCGTATATCCCCCTAACCCAAACGATCGTTTAGCTTTAGCAAACGATCGTCTAGCTTTAGCAAACGATTGTCTAGCTTTTACCCAACGATCGTTTAGCTTTTACCCAACGATCTCTACAAGCCTCATCGTGTAGATGACCATAGTTTAGACGACCATCGTTTAGACGACCTTCAGTAAAGCCTCATCGTCTAGACGACTCCTGCCTTATCGTCCAGTCGACCCCTACTTTACCTCCATCGCTTAGACGATAGAAGACTCCTTGCCCTAGCGAATTCCGGCAGCCTCCCAGCGTTCCTCTCTTTTATTTCCTCTCGATTCTTTCTCTACGAAAAAGGCTTGTTTGTTAAAGGGAAGTCAAAACAAAATAACAAGGAGAAAGGCAAACAAAGCTCAAATGATGAAGGAGGAAAAGAAAAGTCCAAGGTTAGATACAAATATTGCAAAAAGCTTGGACATTTGATCAAAGATTGCAGAACACTCAAGTGGAAAAAAGAGCAGAAAAATAAACAATCTCAGCCACAACCCAAAGTCCAATCAAACCAGTCAGGTGAAGCCTCAGCTTGTGAAGATTCTTACTTTTATTCTGATGCTTTGGCTACATCTAATTGCAGGGCAGAAGAAGAAGTAAATAAGAACCTAGATTGGGTTCTAGATTCAGGGTGTTCATTCCACATGACACCTCACAAGGACTGGTTCAGTACCTACAGAGAATTGGATGGAGATTCAGTCTACATGGGAAACAATAACTCATGTCCAATGGTTGGGTTTGGTTCAATCTCATTGAAGTTAGAAGATGGAACAGTCAAGCTCTTAAGAAATGTCAGACATGTGCCTAAGCTGAAGAGAAATCTAAGTTCATTAGGCATGCTTGACTCTATTGGCTGTGAATATCGAGGCAAGGAAGGATACTATGAAGTGTTGAAGAACATTAAGCCTGTCCTTAGAGGGGTGAAGATAAATGGAGTGTATGTAGTGTAAGGTGTTCATCAAGTACACTCAACCTTGATTGTGACTCATAATCAGCCTATTGAAGAAGACCTATGGCACAAAAAACTCTCTTACATCAGTGCCAAAGGTCTATAAGCTCTAGCCAACCAAGGTATTCTACCTAAAGGAGTACATCAGAGCCTATCCTTTTGTGAACATTGTGTAATAGGGAAGGTTACTAGGCAGAGCTTTGTGAAGACACAACACACAACCAAGGTCATCCTCGACTATGTGCATTCAGACCTATGGGGCCATTCACCTTATCAATCATTGAGTGGTGACAGGTATTTCCTTACATTTGTTGATGATTACTAAAAAAAGAGCTGGATCTATTTCCTTAAATCTAAGGATTTAGTGTTTGAAAAGTTTAAAGAATGGAAAGTGATGGTTAAGAAAATGTCTAACTGTCAGATTAAGTGTCTTAGAATAGATAATGGGCTTGAATATTATGCAGAAGAGTTCAATGTTTATTGTAGACAGCAGGGCATATCAAGACACAAGACAGTTAGGTATACACCCCAACAAAATGGGGTAGTAGAAAGATTAAACAGAGTTGTAATGAAAAGAGTCAGAAGCTTACTATCTGATGTTATACTACCTGAGAAGTTTTGGGCAGAGGCAGCTTCATATACATTCTATATACTGAATAAATGCTCTCATGTATATCTTAATCTTCTAACCCCTAAAAAAAGATGGACCAAGCAGCCACATAACCTGAATAACCTAAGGGTATTTGGCTGCACTGGCTATGTTCATCAAAGTAAAGGGAAGCTTGCTGCCAGAGCTGTGAAGTGTATGTTTTTGGGCTTTACAGAAGGTGTTAAGGGATTTAGAATGTGGCACCCTATTGAGAAAAGATGCATAACTAGTAGAGATGTGATTTTCAGGGAAGAAGAAATGTATATACAGAAAACTAATCCAAATGTTTCAGTACCTCAAGAGAAAAGTGATACAATTGAGGTGAAGCAAGTTCTAGTTCCTACTTCTTATCCTTCAAGCTCTGAATCACACTTTGATCAACCACCTCATCAAGAAGAATAAGTAGAAGATGTTATTATTAATATTAAGCAAGAAGAATCAGAATTGAGAAGTTACTGCCTAGCTAGAGATAGGTAAAGAAGAAACATTGTCCCACCATCAAGGTATGAAGACTACTTAGCTTTGAATACTACTGATTTGTCTAATGATACAAAACCCTTAACCTTTGAGGAAGCAGTCAGTTGTTCTCAAGCTAAGATGTGGATAGAAGCTATGAATGAAGAGATTGATTCACTGGTGAGAAATAATACATGGGAGTTAACATCCTTGCCAAAAAGATGCAAACCAATTGCATCCAAATGGGTGTACAAGCTGAAAGAAGGGTTCTCTAACGATCAAGGACCTAGATTTAAAGCTAGGTTGGTTGCTAAGGGCTTTACACAGAGGCCAGGTGTTGATTTTAATGAAATTTTTTCTCCAGTGGTTAAACAGACTTCTATCAGATTACTATTGTCGATTGTGGCTCAAAACAACCTAGAGCTGGAGCAATAGATGTCAAAACAACTTTTTTACATGGCTTCCTAAAGGAAGTTATATACATGAGCCAACCAAAGGGATATGAGGTGAAAGGGAAGGAAGATTGTGTGTGCCTGCTGAAAAAAATCTATCTATGGCCTCAAACAGTCCCCAAGATGCTGGAACAGACAGTTTAGTGACTTTTTTCAGAAGAATGGTTTCTATAGAAGCTCCTATGACAGTTGTGTTTATATAAAGACAGAGTCCTATACTCATCCTATCTACTTGCTTTTATATGTGGATGATATGCTTCTAGTAGGAGCAACAATGAAAGAGCTGAATAAAGTAAAAGATCTACTAAAATCAGAGTTCGAAATGAAAGACATGGGAAATGCCACAAGAATTGACATTATTAAAAACAAAAAAACAAGTATTCTAAGCATTGATCAGTCACAATACTGCAGTAAATTATTGAAAAGGTATCAGATGACAGAAGCTAAAGCAGTGACTACTCCAATAGCTAACCATTTCAAACTTTCAGCAGAGAATTCACCTAAAGATTCAGATATTGAGCATCAACAAATTATGTCAACAGTTCCTTATTCCCAAGCTGTGGGAAGTTTGATGTATTAAATGATGTCCACAAGACCTGACATGGCCTATGCTACTAGCCTGGTGAGTACATGGCTAATCCAGGTAAGAGACATTGGGAGGCTACAAAGTGGATTATGAGGTACCTAAAGGGTACTACTAATGCTAAACTGAAGTACCAACAGCTATCAGATAGTGAACCAAAGCTGGTTGGTTATGTAGACTCAGATTATACAGGAGATCTCGACAAGAGGAGGTCTTATCGGGGTATATCTTCCTATTTGGAAGATGTGTCCTAAGCTGGAAGGCTACCTTACAATCAGTAGTAGCTCTTTCTACTACTGAAGCAGAGTTCATAGCATTATCAGAAGCAGTGAAGGAAGGCCTATAGCTAAATGGTCTCCTAAGTGATTTCGGAATCAAACAAGACACAATGAAGTTCTTTTGTGATAATCAGAGTACAATTCATTTGTTAAAGCATACACAGTACCATAACAGAATAAAATATATTGATGTGAAATATCATTTCATACGACAGCAAATAGAAGCTAAGCAGATTAAAGTTCTGAAAGTTCATACCTCAGAAAATGCCTCCGATATGTTGACAAAAACAGTCACTCAGCTCAAGCTCCAAAAGTGCCTTGATATAATAGGGTTTAAACTGAGAGACAAAGGTTAAAGCAGAGATATAGTCAGATTAGAGAAGCTGAAGTTCATTTCAAGGTGGAGATTGTTAAACAGAAGTGAAATTAACTTCAGTCAATTACAGATTTTGTAACAAACCAAGCTACCGTTAAATACTCTGAATAACTAATTTGTAAAGAGAGAGAGAGCAATTGTAATTGAGTGATTACATCTTGAAGCAATCTTGAATAAAAATCCGTCAGCTTCTCCGTGGATGTAGGTCTCCCTTGGCCAAACTAGTAAACGATTGTGTTCACCTTTTTCTTCTTATCATCTTCCTTTTTCGTATACCCCCCTGACCCAAACGATCATTTAGCTTTAGCAAACGATCGTCTAGCTTTTACCCAACGTCATTTAGCTTTTACCCAACGTTCGTTTACTTCTGCAAACCTCATCGTGTAGACGACCATCGTTTAGACGACCATCGTCTAGACGACCTTCAGTAAAGCCTCATCGTCTAAACGACTCCTGCCTTATCGTCTAGTCGACCCATGCTTTACCTCCATCGCCTAGACAATCGAAGACTCTTCGCCCCAGCGAATTCCAGCAGCCTCCCAGCGTTCCTCTCTTTTCTTTCCTATCGATTCTTTCTCTGCGAAAGGAAAAGAAAAGGTTAGTCAGTCGAAGGGTTTTTCCAGCAAAAGTTTGTGATTCTAATCTCAACCATTGAAGTGTAAGGCCGAGATCGTACGTCACCCGATTTGTACATCCTGCACACGATCTAGCGTTTGTATGAAGTATAGAGGGGTATCCGCTAATCGTGTAAGGGCCTTCGTTTACTCTCGGCCCGAAAAGACTTTGCAAATCCATCTTGCGTTCTGTCTGCTTCCGCATTTCAAGCCTAACACTTTTCAATGCATAACTTGTATCCATGCGCTTCATTGGGAACTTAGTTTTTGTTTGGGTATGCGTACTTGGATTGTTGTTGCATATTCAGCTCTTGTTGTAGCTGCTACTACTGTTTCTCGACTGTGCCATCAGAGGTTCTGGGAAAATCGGAATAGGAGAGTACTCATCTTGGGGTGGACTTACTACTTAGATGCTTTCAGCAGCTATCCACTTCGCACTTGGCTACCTAGCATTTACCGTAGGCACAATATCTGGTACACCAGATGTGCATCCTTCTTGATCCTCTCGTATTAAGGAAAGGTCCTCTCAATGCTCTGACGGCCACACCGAATATGGACCGAACTGTCTCACGACGTTCTGAACCTAACTCACCTACCGCTTTAATGAAGGATAAAATTTGTTTTTTTTTTAAGATCAAACTTCTAATTTCGAGATTGATAATATAAATTCATGTTTGTGTGGCTATATTGATATCGTCAATAAAATTTGTGGTTAGAAAATGAGTACTAAGGATATCAACCCCATTTTAGCAAAAATGACATGGGATTAGGCAACTTTGACTAATTCTATGAGTTTCCAACATTTTGTCTTTATCAACTTAAATTCCTTTCTATTGTCTTTTTCTCTTCCTTTCCAAACATATTGGTCTCCTAATCTTTCGATTGTGCGAGGACCTCTTCATAAGTTTAATTCAATTATCGATTAAAAATAAATATGAAAACTAGAAGAAATTGTCTTAATCTAAATTATAATAAATATCTTTAAATTTTATTTTCAGTTTCAAACATACTTTATACTTTAACAAATTTTAATATTACTCTTAAACTTTCATAAACATTTTAAAACGACCTTAGCAATAGAAACCACTTTGAAATTTTAAATAGAAATCGAGATTAACTGTGTGATGATGATCTAAAACGGTGTGACAATCTAAATTTTCTTTTTAGTTCATTGTCATAGCATTCATATCTTTATTTTTCGTTAAAAAAAATTAAAAATTAAAAATTTATATTCCAAGAGTATCTTTGATACATTTGTGAAAGTTTAGATATATTATTGATACTTTTAAAAATATAGGGTGTTTTTCAAATAAGTAGCAAAATTTGAAGGTATTTTTTATCATTTAATAAATTATCTTATTCAGTCGAAAATTACACGTCATAATTAATAGATTTTCATCGAACAAAATAATAGAAAAACCAAGGTTCAATTTCGTGTAATATCAACGCAAAGGCATTGACTCAAAAATCATAGAACCAAATTCTGATTTGAAGTTTACAAATTGGTTTGCTATACTCAATATAATTGGCTATAGAAATAAATAAGGTGGAGAACGCTAAGTAGCAAGTCGCAAGTTGCACATAAATGACTTTTAGCACCATATATATAGTGTTTTTTTTATATATAAAAAAAAAGTAGTAAAACAATGAGAACTTAGACCAAATATTCTTTTATTAAATAATAGTTGACTTAAAATAAATTAGTTCAAAATTATGGCATTAAGCGCTAATTGACATTTATCTATAAAGCATATAATGGGCTTAGTTGACTTTTCCTAATAGTTTTTGTCCAGTGAAGCTGGAAGATTTTTTCTTCTCTCTTTTAAAAGTTCAATTCAAGAGAAATGGTTAAATGGTTACGTTGTAATTCCTACCACTTCGATGATTATTTGACGTCATTGATAGTATGAACACTATGTCAGTTGAGTTACATTCTTGTTGGCAAAAAATTGTGTGAATATCATAAAGACACCATTTTTAAAATATTTATTTTCATGCATTTAATAGTTCAACCATTTACTAGTAATATTGTTCGTGCAACAGAGTGAAAGGTTAAGTTAAGAGTGTGTTTAGATTACATTTTCAAGTGTTTAATTTAAATTTAAGTCATTTTAGAAGAAATTGGAGTGTTAGGCAACCATTCAAAATAATTTTTCAAATATATAAAATTGTGAAAAACATTTTTTTCTCAAGTCAATCCAAACAACCCTAAATTTATGGATAAATAAGGAAAGTTCATTTTTTAAGCTGCTAAGAAAAGATTCTCGATTTTATTCAAATAGATGATCAAATTTTTTTTTTTTTTTTTTAAACCATAGAATAGCTATTTATAATCTTACAAGAAAATGAGATAATTAACTAATTCATTTTAAAATATTAATTAAACATTAAACAATCAAAATTAACAACTAAACTAAATTTAATTAAAATATACTCATTATCTCAGGATTTAGTACATCTCATCAATTTTCCATGCAAATAAGTAAAATTATTCCTCCATCCCACCTTATAACTTTTTGCCATTATAAATTAATATTACAGTGTGCGAACTTGGAGGTTTTTTTTTTTCTTTTTTTTTTTTTTTAATATTGTGATTAGGAAAACTATTTAGGGAAATATAGTGGTTTTGAAACTATTTAAAAATCTATGGTTGTTTTGGAGATTTCAAGGCGGGAATTTAATTTAAAATATTTTGTCGAGGGTTGAGAGTTTGACCCTCGACCTGAGAAGA